>NW_005871360.1:736680-747244 GCF_000147115.1 Myotis lucifugus
AGCTGAGTGTTTCTGCCCATTACCGACAACAAGCTACCCAGTACAAACAGATACTCCAATGATTCTGCATCTTCATAGTAGGATCTGCAGCAGAAGCAATGGAAAACACCGAAAACAGCTGGAGGGAGCCCAAGGAGATCAGTGGAGAACAGTGTTCTATTTGAGGAAATCATGGGAGAGGGTCTAAGGGAATGAGAGTTTTATCAGAGAACCATGGAAGAATACGTTCCTATGAGCTGGCCAAGCATATGTCATATTACCAGGATCCTGTGAAGCACTAATTACTTAACATAGGCCCAACGTGGTAGGATCCTCAAGAACTGAACTTGTGGTAGAGTGCAGAGATACCCAGGCAAAGACACCATCACATCCATATATTTTCATCGCCAGAGTTTCCCATTCACATTCGTCTCATATAAGTCCCCTTTGCTGTCACTGTCCCCATCATTCATTTCCCTACAACATTCCACATGCATCTAAATTCTCCATGCTGGATTTTTGTCCATGCCATGTGAACCCTTATAATTTCTGTGACTCCTAAGACGCTAGGTTAGTATCCTTGTTTTTAAATTTTATGGAAATACAAGGACACAGTATATACTTGGTGTCTAGCTCCTTTCACTAATCAATATATTTTGGAATTTGTCCATGTTGTGTATGACATTAATTTTTCCTTTTTGGTACACGTATATCATTGCATGAATATTATATTTTCATTGACTATAATTATCTGGTCATTATGGTTGCTTCGAGTCAGAGCTGCTTGAAAAGTGATATTGTGGGTAATATATTGCATGTATTTTTCACTATGGATACATTTCTGTTCAGTGAATGCTTAAGAGTTAGATTGCTAGGCCTTAGTTCCCATATTCTATCTTACTTCCTTCAGAACTCAATCTTTCATACTCTTAATTTCTAATTTTATACATCCTCCTCTGAACTCTCTGCCATTTTTTTTCAAATCACATGTATTTTTTATTTTATATAACTTCATTTCCACATCCCCTTTAATTATTCCCTCATATTTTGCAAATACAGTAACTGCTCTAGTCTCACAGTGTATTCTCAGTAATAACATGCCTTATCTTAACAATCCTATCTAATAATAGACAAACATGGTAATTGACCATTCCTCCGCTACACTTCCCATTGGCTAATCAGCAGGATATGCACAGTGACTGCCAACAAAGATGGCGGTCGGTAGCCACACAGCTAAAGCGAGCAGGAGGTTTGCTTGCTCCAGTGATGGAGGAAGCCAAGTTTCCCCGCCTGCCACGGCCCAGCTCTGAGCTCTGGAAGCAACAATGTTTCAATTATAGAAGCTAAACAAACCCCAGATACCTGCTTTCAGCCAGCCAGGGCCTCAGAGGTGGAGCCGGCGCTCAGCTCCAGTGATAGCCATAGAAGGTAAATAAATCCCAGAATAAAATTTTTAAAAAAAAGAAAAAAAGGAGAGGTTGGGAGCTTCAGTCACCTGCCAGCCTGAAAACGGCCCTCAGCCCCTCATCCAGGCTGGCCAGACACCCAAGCGGGACCCCCACCCTGATCCCGATCACCCTTCAGGGCAAACCAGCCAGCCCCTACCCGTTCACCAGGCCTCTATCCTATATAATAAAATGATAATATGCAAACTGACCCTAAAAGCAGAAAGACTGGGAATGACTGGTCACTATGACACACACTGACCACCAGGGGGCAGGCGCTCAATGCAGGAGCTGCCCTCTGGTGGTCAGTGCGCTGTCACAGGGGCGTCCTCTGCTCAGCCACAAGCCAGGCTGATGGCTGCCAGTACAGCGGTGATGGTGGGAGCCTCTCCTGCCTCCTCAGCAGTGCTATGGATGTCTGACAGCAGCTTGGGTCTGCTCCCCGCTGGCAAATGGACATCCCCCGAGGGCTGCCAGGCTGCCAGAGGAATGTCTGATTGCCATCTTAGGCCCAATCCCCTGGGGAGCAGGCCTAAGCCAGCAAGTGGTCATCCGCAAGGGGTCCCAGACTGCAAGAGGGCACAGGCTGGGCTGAGGGACCCCCCCTACCCCCGAGTGCACAAATTTTTGTGCACCAGGCCTCTAGTATAATATATATAGCACTTAAATACATCATTATTGATGATGCATTCTACATACATAAATGTGTGCTGAACTAACACCAGACAGAAAGCACACATAACCTTAACCTTTTCAGTCACATAAAGTTCATCCCATATTCACATTAGCAAATACCAAATCAACCTCACATTAAACCTTAACCCAGTTTTAACCAACACATTATGCATTTAAACACCAAGCACATTACATTCAAATAACTCTTTGATACCCAATCCCACTGATATTCACAAAACACACCATTTAGTATGTTTACTTCTAGTTTGGAGTTAACGGAATTTTAAATGGGAAACTCATATTAATTTCTGTGAGAAGTGTCATGTGTAGCAATAATGCCTCACATGTCATGTCCACTCAACATGTACTTTTTGAGTTGACACAGACCTCAGGAAATGCCTCATTTCAATGTTCTATTTTATTCCATTGCCCAGGACGCCGCATCAGCCATTTCAATGTCCCTCAGCCCGAGTCACCCGTGGAAGCCCCAGCCTGTGGTCCAGCTGCAGGAGAAAAGTCTTCCTTCTCAGAACATCCTATCGGTGTCTCCACCCCATCCAAGCGTACCCGTCTTGATGATGGTAAGGAATATACAACGGTGGGATCTGAGCTTGGTCATGAGCTGTAGCTCAATTCCTCAGCCGGCTCCCTATTAGTTCACTTTCCCCTCAAAAACAGGAAAGGGCTTTAGGGCAGAAGGACCAGGACTAAGGCTTCTGTGGAGGGACAGGTAGAGAGTGTGCCTTCCAGAACTGGGCAAAGTCCTGCAGCACAAATCCCCAACATACAGCACTGGGACAGCTGTGCCTGAGGTAGAGCACAGCGCTGACATGGATATGAGAGTTTACTCAGAACCTTCCCCTCAGATGAGCACAACATCAGATCCTCACACACTCACACACACATCTGTCCTCCTCCATACCTGGTAAGGCTCCATTTCTCCTACTTTTCCCTTGTTCTCTCATATACACAGGCCTTACTTCTTCATCTGTATTTCCCATTCTCTAGCAGCATTACCTAGATGCACTCTTACCCTCATTCCTTCACACAATCATTTCCACACTCACCCATTTACACACTAGTTCCATAAGTAATCTACTTCCCCTCACACAGATAACCTCTTTAGGTCAAACTGTAGAAACTCACATGCCCTGAAGGAAATGAACTTTCATCTGTTGTGTCCCTACTAATCATATGCCACTTCATCCACCAGGCCATAAGACCTTCATAGAGGTGAACATTCTGAAAGCCCATAACACACTCAGTCTCATTGTCTCACATTAAAACAGGTACCACTCCTGCACTGTTCACATGCGCTGTCACACTACATAACAAGCATGCATTCACCGATTTGCCATTCTCTTTTAGCAACACAGAAACACTTCCAAGATATGGTCAAGAATATATATATATAACTCTAGAAGAACATGCTACTCAACCTATATCCTCATTCTGATATAGTTATACCATGTAAACACCTCAGATATAGCACACCACATACAGAATTCTGAAATATCACATATATGTCTATTTTTACTTCACATGGTCACATACTGCATGTGTACCTTAACTCCTACAGTCCTTACATATATTTTCTAATCTTTTTATGTTTCAAATTTTCTTTCCTAGAAATCAAGGCGATGACTATATCCCTGGACTCGGAGCAAACGGAGAACTCCTCTGACTATTCACATCCCTACATTCCTTCCCACACACCTAATAATAACGAGCCCTTTATGTCCCCAGTACATGGGACAGATGTAAGGCCCATGAAAATTTACTATATGCATGTACAACTGAAAAGGGGTGTGGCCGTCTTATACCATACAAAGGAAGGGTGGGAGCCCCCCTCAAAAAAAATCAAAATGGAAGAAATGACCTACATTGGAAAGGTCCACAAAAATGTCCCCGTCTATCACATGTCTGAGAAGAAACACCTGATTGCCCATGAGCCCATGTTAGACAGCGGAGCCCAGGAGAAAAGGGAGGAGGCTGACAGTCCAGCACAGCCTCCAGCTCTGGGCGGGTATCCCAGCGCTAAGACGCCTGAGTGGCTGGTAGCCCTGGACAGTGGGTTCAGGTGCATGGCGTGCTGCAGGGTCTTCCCTAGCTTAAAAATCCTTCAGGACCATGTGGAGTATGGAGTCAGGGAGGGTTTCAGCTGCCATGTTTTCCATAATGCCATGGCTCATCTAAAGTTCAAAAGCACGTAAGAGGAGGAAGAAGGAGAAAAAAGAGAAGGCATTATTTAGATGCTAAATGACAAACATTTTGCCATGAAGACAACCTTGTACAACTAAAGAGACTGTTTTTCAGCCCATAGAAGAGAGGATGTGAAGGTTAAACTCCACTGAGGAGGCTCATTCCCTTCAAGCAGACATACTGTCCAACCTTTATACTCGTATCTACCACCACCATCTCTACACCCTACCACCTATCTCAGCAGACAGCCCCTTTTAATACCATCCACCATTTTCCTAAGGGACAAGAAGTCAGACCACACCATTCCAGATACTGCCTTTCCTCTCTCCAACTTTATTATATACCATCCATGAAAACATTCTTAATGCAAAAGACTGCAAAGACTACAAAATCTTGATAGTACAGATTGTAATTCTTCTCCCCTGTAGTCACCCCCACATTTCTATGCAATTGGTCTTTGTTAACAAATTTACATATTTTTCTATATCCCTTTCTTTAAATGAAGATATACGTTTTTTTCAATACCTTCTTCTAATGTATTCAGCTGCACCATTATTTGGCTGGAAGACAGACATTGTGGAAGTATAAAAAGGTACTGCATGGATGAAAGCAAAAGCAATTATAATCCACCTCTAAAATTCTATAAACTTGTGGAAACAGGTGCATATACACTCCTTATACATATGTATCCATGGGGAAGGATGAGCACACAATTAACAATTACAGGATACTCTAATATTTAGATTAACGTGTATATATACAGGTTTCTAAAATGTCATAGTGCATATTTAAGTTTAATAACTTTAGAAGGGTGACAGCTACCAACTGTTGAAAAACACAATTTACATTTTTATTTACATCCATGTCATTTATACTTATTTGACTCTGTATATTTTTAACTACCAATGTTAATTTTTCTCTCTGTGCCATCCTCAGAGGATATGAAAGAAAAATTAAAATTCAAAAAGTATTATTTATAATTCCCAAAACTATACGGGAAAATGGAAAATAAAATAGATCCCCTTTTAAATGATCTTTATAATTTGTAGCTTTTACCCTTTTGAAATTATTAAAGCTTAAACCTGTACTATGATATTTTGGACACCTTTATGTATACATATTAGATTATCTTGTAACTTTTCATTTTGTGCCGCATTCTTCCCCATAAAAACACATGTAAAAGAACTATATGTGCACCCGTGTGTCCACAAGTACACAGAAGCTAAGAGATGGGTTACAGTTACTGTTGTTCTTATCTGAGTATTTTTTTACTTCTTCCTTTGAAAAAAGGCTCTGTTTTCTGCCAAATATGTAGGCAAGCCAGACTAGTTAAGTAAAGTCATTACTTCTCTACCTTCCTGTCATTATCCGACCTAGTTACCCCGAGTAAACATCTATCCATGACCAATCTGTACTGATAACTTGGAAGAGTAAAACAGGAGAGAGAGAGATTGGGGATGGCGGTAGTAGTGAGTTATCCTCTGTCTGCAACTCACTTGAAGCTTTTTCCACTGCTAGGCTTGCTTCAGTTCCTCTCCTTTGAAATACTGGGCTGTTTAAACCGTGACTAAGTCATTAGCCTTCCTTTACTAAGTTCAGTTAAGTTCTTGATTTTTTTTCCTCAATTAGCCTAAGCCATTTCCTATAGTTTGTAACATAAAGTTCTTTAATTAATGCAAGTTAGCTTCAACAGAATAACTTCTTCCATTTTAATAGCTGAAATGACATAACCTAGAAAGGAGGAACACATTATATTCCTCTGACTTTATATTGAAACAGTAAGGGCTATACCGGTAGTCAGTACGTATACTACGTCCTTGATTAATTAGGAAAGTGCATTTGCAGATCTAGAGCCAACATTTTTATGCACCTCTACCACCACCATCTCTACAACCACCCCAGCAATATGAGCAGATGGCCCCTTTTAATACCACATAGCACAAGGCAGACCACACATCCCAGATACTGCCTTACCCTCTATCCAACTTACTATACCCCCTACATATGTCATTCATGAACATATGCATGATGCAAAAGACTTTATAAACATTTTAGAATTTTTAGAATAGTAACTGCAATACTCCTCCCTTCTACTCAGCCCTAACATTTCTATGAAAGTGTTCTTTGTTAAGATAGCATGTACTGGAGCCTAGAATGTAATTGCAAAGTAATATATATTGATTTGTAACAACAGGAATTTTGTTAAATGGAAAAAGCAAATAAAATTTCTTACATGCTACCAATTCCATTGTTGGCATTTACTATTCTTATTTTTTATATGATGTCTAATAAGTATTATTTGTATATATTATACTAAGTTATTTCCCCCATTTTCTAAAAAAAAAATTATGTATATATATCCTGTTGAGATTCAAAATCCTCTTTATGCTTGTCATCATTTTCTGCCTCATTCCAGTATACCTAATACTAAGTACACTATAAAATACTTTTTAAAAAGTCTAGCACTTTCTACTCTGTCTACCCAAGAATGATTAAAGTATCTAAAATTATGTTTTGTATAATAAGGATAGCTTTCACTTTTCTACAGGTTAAAAATTGAGTGCACTCTAAAAACATTTCCCTTTATTATTGAGTTGTGCCTTTGTTTTAAATTCATAGTAATTTTATATTGTATAATTTTTATTTATTCATAGTATAGTAATGTTTTGAAAGTTTTCTCTTGAAGATACCACATGACCTCAGTTCTTTGTGGAATATAGTGAACAACATAGACTGATGAAGAGGGACAGATCCAGAGACAGAGAAGCAGCAATCAGACTGTCAAACCTCAGAGGGAAGCTAAGAAAGGGTGGGGGTAAGGGGGAGAGATGAACCAAAGGACTTGTATGCATGCATATAAGCCCAACCAATGGACACAGACAACAGGGGGATGAAAGCATGAGTGGGGGGGGGGGAGTGGGGGTAAAGGAGGGATGAGGGCACATATGTAATACCTTAACCAATAAAGAAATAAAAGATTAAAAATTAAAAAAAGAACAATGCTGGCAATTAAAAAGAATTATTAAAATGTCTCACTTGCATTTCACTATGCAATTCTTTTTATTAAAAACTCTTATGGAAATAAAAAAAATCAAACTGCAACATTTTCCCAAAGAATAAACCATTTCAGAATGTAGTGGAATATTTTATATTACTCATGCAGAGAAGTCTACAACTTAAAACTTATTTTCTTGTTTAAAACATATAGATCTATAACTCAAAGTTTTTTCAATGAATATTATAAAGAGCTTACATCTATATGAACAATGAGAAGTGAACAACTGAATTTCACAAATTGAGAATATATTGACATACTGAGAAGTTACAATTTGACTCATAACTTGGCTTATGAACTACATTCTGTAACTTGTTGGAAGGGTTTAACACAAATTATGAGTTGATACCTTTAATTTGTCTCATGATTGCTATATATGATACTAGAGGCCCGGTGCACAAAAATTTGTGCACTCGGCTGGGGGGGGGGGAGGTCCCCCAGCCCGGCCTGCGCCCTCTCGCAGTCTGGGACCTCTCGGGAGATAACGACCTGCTGGCTTAGGCCTGCTCCCTGGTGGCAGAGGGCACGCCCAATCCCTAGGTGCAGCCCCTGGTCGGGCTCAGAGCAAGGCCGATTGGGGATTTGGGGCACTGCCCCCTGTCATGCACAGAGCAGGGCGGATCGGGAGGTTGCGATGCCACCCTCAGTCACACTCAGGGTAGGGCCGATTGGGGGGTTGGGGCACCACCCCCTGTCACACTCAAGGCAGGGTTGATGGGGAGGTTGCAGCGCCACCCCCTCGTCACGCGACAGAGCAGGGGCAATCAGGGGGTTTGGGCGGCTGCCCCCTGTCACGCTGATCCCCGGTGCCGGGAGCTTTGCTGCTCCGCTGATCCCGGTGCCGGGAGGCATATTACCCTTTTACTATATAGAATAGAGGCCTGGTGCACGGGTAGGGGCCGGCTGGTTTGGCCTGAAGGGTGTCCTGGATCAGGGTGGGGGTCCCCACTGGGGTGCCTGGCCAGTCTGGGTGAGGGGCTGAGGGCTGTTTTCCGGCTGGCGAGTGACTGAAGCTTCCAACCGCTCCTTGTTTTCTTTTTTTTTCTTTTTTATTCTGGGCCAGCTTTAGCTCTGAGGTCTCACTGCTGAAAACATCAATACAATGTTGCGGTCAGGCTGGCTTTCAGTCAGGCTGGTTTCTAGGGTTTTGTTTAGCTTCTTATTTGCAACATAGTACATAGTTGCTTAGAGTTGCAGCTGAGAGGCTGGCAAGTTAGGCGGGGAACGTTGGAGTTTGCCGTCACTGAAGCAAGCAAGCCTCCCTGCTCGCTTCAGTGCATGGCTGCCATGGCTGCCGGCTGACAGTTAATTTGCATAAGGATATGCTGATTAGCCAATGGGAAGGGTAGCGGTCGTACGCTAATTACCATGTTTCTCTTTTATTAGTGTAGATATTTCTTAGCAGGTGAGCAAACTGAGTCAAGTGTGATTAAAACAGATACTACTCCCCGCCTCCTCTGGCCAGCCAGACAAACTTATTTTCATCCTAAAAGACAACTCAAATAAGACCTCCTCAGTGGAGATTTCTGGGATTTTTTTTCTTGCATACTCCATCTGTGCTTTAAGAACATTAGTACATAGATCTGCACTTGCTGCATTATTCTGGTGGTTTGCCTGCTTGTTGTTCTGTGCTCCTTGAGAGCACTTCTGCATCCAGCAATCTCTATGAAATGCTTGTGCAATGAGTAGGGAGAAAAGTGAATCATACATTTTGATCTGTTATGACCTGACAAATAAATAGTAAAGATCCAAGATTTTCAAAACCACATTATTAGTCTTCTGATTGCAAAGACTCTTAACTTTCTAAATGAATAGTAACTGAAAGTGACTTCTTAAGAACTACACATCACACAGATTGTTCCTATATATCATTCAAATTTTTCACTATAGATTTAAATGTATCATCCAATCTAATAATAGACAAACATGGTAATTAACCGTACCTCCGACACACTTCCCATTGTCTAATCAAGGCGATATGCAAATTAACTGCCAACCAAGATGGTGGCCAGCAGCCAGGCAGCTGAAGTGAACAGGAGGCTTGCTTGCTCCAGTGATGGAGGAAGCCAAGGTTCCCCGCCTGCTGCTGCCAGCCTCTGAGCTGCAGTCTAAGAAACAATGTTGCAATTATAGAAGCTAAACAATCCCCATGCTTTCAGCCAGCCAGCCTGAGCTGTAGTTGCAACAGTGTTTCAATTATAGAACCCAAACAAACCCAGATACCTGCTTTCAGCAGCCAAGGCCTCAGAGCTGGAGCCGAGCCTCAGTGCTAAAGCTGGCTCTCAGCTCAAGTGACAGCCATAGAAGGTAAATAAGCCAAAACTGGTTTGGCTCAGTGGATAGAGCGTCGGCCTGCGGACTGAAAGGTCCCGGGTTCGATTCCGGTCAAGGGCATGTATGTTGATTGCGGGCACATCCCCAGTAGGAGATGTGCAGGAGGCAGCTGGTTGATGTTTCTCTCTCATCAATGTTTCTAACTATCTATCCCTCTCCCTTCCTCTCTGTAAAAAGTCAATAAAATATATTTAAAAAAAAAACCAAACCAAAAAAAAAAAAAAAAAAGAAGGTAAATACATCCCAGAATAAAAAGAAAAAAAGAGAGGATGGGAGTTTCAGTCACTCGCCAGGCTGAAAACGGCCCTCAGCCCCTCACCCAGACTGGCCAGGCACCCCAGTGGGGACCCCCACCCTGAAGGGGGTATGACCAGCTGCAAACAGCCATCATCCCCTCATCCAGGCTGGCCAGGCACCCAAGCGAGACCCCCATCCTGATTCAGGACACACTTCAGGGCAAACCAGCCGGCCCCCACCTGTGCACCAGGCCTCTATCCTATATAGTAAAAGGGTAATATGCCTACCAGCACTGGGATCAGCGGAGCTGCGAGGCCTCCTGGCACCGGGATCAGCAGAGCAGTGAGGCCTCCCAGCACCGGGATCAGCTGAGCAGTGAGGCCTCACTGCCCCAGTGTCAAGCGGAGCCACAAGGCCTCCCAGCACCGGGATCAGCTGAGCAGTGAGGCCTCACTGCCCCTGTGTCAAGCGGAGCCACTAGGCCTCCCAGCACTGGGATCAGCGGAGCTGCGAGTCATCCTGGCCCCTGGAGCAGCATGACAGGGGGCAGCGCCCAAACCCCCTGATCGCCCTGGGGCTGTGTGTGTGACAGGGGGCGGGACCACAACCTCCCTATCCTCCCTACTCTGTTCATGAC
>NW_005871360.1:748141-761537 GCF_000147115.1 Myotis lucifugus
CTGATCAGGAATCAAACCATAACATCCTAGTTCATGGGTAGATGCTCTACCACTGAGCAACACCAGCCTGATGAACTTGGCTTCTCTCTAAGAAAGAGTCCCACTTGCCCACAGGCTGTGCCCAATGCTTTACCCAGAACTCAATAATTGTTCCTTGTTATTCATTTATATAAGTGGGCTATATATTTAGCATACAGAAAAATCAGACAAAACTGTTTGAAAAGAAAACATTTGTACAAGAACCTCTCTTAAGAATATAAATGTAGACACACACACACACACACACACACACACACACACACACACACTTCCTGACTTACAAGAGGATTACAAATCAAGTTTTAAAAAGTTATAGTAAAAATGCATTGAATACTACAAGCTATAGTACCAATTGTTTACCCTTCTAATCGCATGCGTCACCACATAGTATCATACCACAGACTGCCAGCCCAGGAAAAGGTTAAAATTCAAAATTTGGAGTATGGTTTCCATGCCATAGTAAAGTTAAAAAATTATCTATTAAAATTGGAAGCCATTCCCTAGCTCTTTTGGCTCAGTGGATAGAGTGTAAGCCTGCGAACTGAAGGGTCCTGGGTTTGATTAAGGTCAAGGGCACGTCCACTCTTGTGCTGTTGGGCTGAATTATCTCTACCTAAATCCTCACTTCTTGTAGGAGACAGTGTTGCCAAAGCAGAGTGCCCAAGCTGGGAACTATTCAGGGCATTGTGATAGCTCCTGTGTTTGAGAGACAGAGAATGCACTTCTGAAATGGAATGGGAACAATAACCAGGTTAAATAAGGAGAGCTCTACTAAAGAATCTGAAGGAAGAAATGATTCTCAAAGCTACTCTTCACAAATAGTAGCATATTACATCCTCAAATATTTGTGAGAACACTGTATTTACATTGCATATACAGATAGACCCATTCTAGACTTTAATCCAGAATGTCAAAACTCAGAAGAGCAGGGATTAAGTGAAACACATTCTGGCAAGAGTGGCAACAGCAGAAAGAGCCATGCCCAATTTCTATAAGTAATAGCAGCTAAGAAGCACTTCTCAGGGTCAAGGGTATGAGGGGTGCTGGCTTTAGTGTGGAAAAACTGGAAAAAAGCTAAAAAAATTTTTTTTTAAAAAAAACACATTATATAGTCTATTATCTTTGCTTTTTTCTACAATGCAAAAAATTCTAACAAAAACTCCAAGAAAAAAAAAAATCTGCTACATTGAGGTCACATTACAACTTATATGATTTATTCTATAAGAAGTGAATTAGTCACAATATTTATAAAGATAAACTAGAGGTCCGGTGCACAAAAATTTGTGCACTGGGGGGGGGGGGTTCCCAGCCTGGCCTGTTGCCCTCACGCAGTCTGGGACCCCTCGGGAGATAACGACCTGCTGGCTTAGGCCTGCTCCGAGGTGGCAGAGGGCAGGCCCAGTCCCTAGGTGCAGCCCCTGGTCGGGATCAGAGCAGGGCCGATTGGGGAGGTGGGGCGCAGTCCCCTGTCATGCACAGAGCAGGGCAGATCGGGAGGTTGCGATGCCACCCTCAGTCACGCTCAGGGTAGGGCCGATTGGGGGGTTGGAGCACCACCCCTGTCACACTCAAGGCAGGGTCGATGGGGAGGTTGCGGCGCCACCCCCTGTCACTCACAGAGCAGGGTCAATCAGGGGGTTGGGGTTCCGTACCCTGTCACACACAGAGCAGGGCCGATCAGGGGGTTGGGGAGCTCCCCCCTGTCATGCACAGAGCAGGGCTGACCAGGGGGTTGAGGAGCTCCCCCCTGTCATGCACAGAGCAGGGCTGATCAGGGGGTTGGGGCACCTTCCCCTATCAGGAACAGAGCAGGGCGGATAGGGAGGTTGTGGCCCCGCCCCCTGTCACTCACAGAGCCGCAGGGTGATCAGGGGGTTTGGGCACTGCCCCCTGTCACTCTGATCTCGGTGCAGGGAGGCATATTACCCTTTTACTATATAGAATAGGAGCCTGGTGCACGGGTGGGGGCCGGCTGGTTTGCCCTGAAGGTTGTCCTGGATCAGGGTGGGGGTCCCCACTGGGGTGCCTGGCCAGGCTGGGTGAGGGGCTGAGGGCCGTTTTTAGGCTGGCAGGTGACTGAAGCTCCCAACTGCTCCTTTTTTTCTTTTTTCTTTTTTTCTATTCTGGGCAGCTTTAGCTCTGAGGCCTTGCTGCTGAAAGCAGGTTTCTGGCCTTTACCTTCTCTATTTGATACAATGTTGCGGTCAGGCTGGCTGAAGCCCGGCTGACTGAAAGCTGGTTTCTGGGGTTTTGTTTAGCTTCTATATTTGCAACATAGTTGCTTATAGTTGCAGCTGAGAGGCCGGCAGCAGCAGGCGGGGAACGTTGGAGTTCACCGTCACTGGAGCAAGCAATCCTCCCTGTTCGCTTCAGTTCATGGCTGCTGGCCGCCATCTTGGCTGACAGTTAATTTGCATAAGGATATGCTGATTAGCCAATGGGAAGGGTAGCGGAGTGACACCAATTTGCATGTTTCTCTTTTATTAGTGTAGACAATGAAAGTAAGCTTTAGGACTTAATTCTTTTTATATATTCAAGGGAAACAGTTTTTTAAAAAATATATATATATTTTGATTTTTTACAGAGAGGAAGGGAGAGGGATAGAGAGCTAGATACATTGATGAGAGAGAAGCATTGACCAGCTGCTTCCTGCACGCCCCCCACTGCAGATGTGCCTGCAACCAAGGTACATGCCCTTGACTGGAATCGAACCCGGGACCCTTCAGTCCCCAGGTCGACGCTCTATCCAGTGAGCCAAACCAGCTAGGGCTAAAGCCACTTTTATTTTAAAAAATTGTTTTAATAGAATGGGGGATGGAGGAGAGTAGGGCAGTGGAGAATAGAGAGCAACTGCTAATGAATACTGGGTTTCTTTTTAGAGTGATGAAAAATTTCTAAAATTAGATCATGATGATGATCCCACAACTCTGAGTATATCAAAACCCACAAAATTGTAAAATGATTAAATTCTATGGTATATGAATTACATCTCAATTACACTGTTAAGAAATATATGGTGGAAAAACTCAATCAATATAATTCTCAACAATAACAAAGTAATGTGCATGGTCATTGGACTGGGGCGAGGGACATTGGATAAAGTTCAAAATCCATTCACAGCAAAAGCTCTCTGACGCAGAAAAAATAGAAAATTTCCTTCATATGATGAAAGATTTTTACCAACCCCCTGCCCCACCCATCATCATACTTAAAGTAAACTGTTGAAAGCTTTCCATGCAAGGTCAGACAATACAAAAAATGTCTACTACCTCATATTTTATTTAAAAGTGGAATCAGTTCTGTTGAATAAGGCAAATGGAAAAGGAGAAAGAAAAGGTGTATATAATTAACAGATGACATAACAGAATCATTTATACAGAATAAAAACAACCTATAGAAAACTAATCTACACTAATAAAAGACAAACATGCAAATTGACCATACCTTCGCTATGCCTTAAGCCACACCCACCAGCCAATCAGAGCGACTATATGCAAATTAACCCAACCAAGATGGTGGCCGGCAGCTACAGAGCTGAAGCAAGCAGTAGGCTTGGTTGCCCTAATGATGGAGGAAGCCAACTTCCCACCTGCCAGGGCTGGCTCTGAGCTCCACTCAAAGCAACAAAGTTTCAATTATAGAAGGTAAATAAACCCCAGATACCTGCTTTCAGCTGGCTGTGGCCACGGAGCTGGAGCGAGCAGGAGGCTTTCCCTCCCACCCTGCCCTGGCAGGCCGGCTCTGAGCTCCTCTCAAGGCTACAAAGTTTCAATTATTGAAGGTAAATAAATCCCATGATTAAAAAAAAGAAAAGAGCCCTAACTGGTTTGGCTCAGTGGATAGAGCATCAGCCTGCGGACTGAAGGGTCCCGGGTTCGATTCCGGTCAAAGGCATATACCTTGGTTGTGGGCACATCCCCAGTAGGGGGTGTGCAGGAGGCAGCTGATTGAGGTTTCTCTCTCTTTGATGTTTCTAATTCTCTATCCCTCTTCCTTCCACTCTGTAAAAAAATCAATAAAATGTATATTTTAAATAAAAAAAAAAAGAAAAGAAATAAAGGAGATGCTGGGAGCTTCTGTCACGAGGGGGAGGGGGCTTGGCTTGGCAGCCTGAAAACTGCCCTCATCCCCTCACCCGGACTGGCCAGGCACCCCAGTGGGGACCCACACCTTGAAGGGGGTGTTGCCAGGCTGAAAACAGCCAACAGCCTCTCACCCAGGCTGGTCAGGCACCCCAGTGGGGACCCCCATCCTGATCCAGGGTACCCTTCAGGGCAAACCAGCCAGCCCCACCTGTGCAACAGGCCTCTATCCTATATAATAAAAGGGTAATATGCAAACAGACCCTAACAGCAGAACGACTGGGAATGACTGGTCACTATGATACACACTGACCACCAGGGGGCTGACGCTCAATGCAGGAGCTTCCCCCTGGTGGTCAGTGCACTCCCACAGGGGGAGCTCTGCTCAGCCACAAGCCAGGTTGACGGCCGCCAGTACATTGGTGGTGGTGGGAGCCTCTCCCGCCTCCTCAGCAGCTCTAAGATGTCAGACTGCAACTTAGGCCTGCTCCCTGCTGACAAGTGGACATCCCCCAAGGCCTCTTGGGCTGCCAGAGGGATGTCTGACTGCCAGCTTAGGCCAAATCCCCCCGGGGAGCAGGCCTAAGCCAGCAGGTGGTCATCCCCCGAGGGGTCCCAGACTGCGAGAGGGCACAGGCCGGGCTGAGGGACTGCCCCCTCGAGTGCACAAATTTTTGTGCTCTGGGTCTCTAGTCCTATATAATAAAATCCTAATATGTAAATAGACCGAATGGTGGAACGAGTGGCGGAACAACCGGTCACTATGATGTTCGCTGACCACCAGGGGGCAGACACACAATGCAGGAGTGTCTGCATTGAGAGTCTGCCCCCCCCCACCCCCCGCTCCCCTCACCTTCAAGAGGGAGGCAACCGGCAGTGGTTATGGGGGCAGCGGGGCCAGCATTGTCCTATGCACTAAAAGGTAGCTGGTTCAATTCCTGGTTAGGACATATGACCAGCTTGTAGGCTTCATTCTCTGGTAGGGGATATACCTCCTAGTACTACACTAGGAAATTTTAGAAAATCTATAATTCTCAAAAACACTCACAAAAAATAAATATTATTATTCTCATGTTAGGGACAAAAAAAATATTGGTGATATTTAGCCTGGAACTTAGATTGGCCTAATTTAAAAGTCTGATTTTTCTCCCCATTATGCAATACTGCCTCTTAAAATCACTCATTCAACAAATAACTATTGAGTGCCTATTATGTACCACATTGCAGCAGGTATCAGATATACAAAGATAAATTTATGTCATTGTATCGTCACCTCCCAGCCCACTCTAGGACAGAAATAAGAATTATTAACAAATAACTGCAACATAATGTAATAAGCGCTATGAAAGGAGTATACTAAAAATAGCATACATAAGTAGCAATGTTGACTCTGTGTAACATAGCAAACAATCAAAGAGGCTTCATTTAGCAGAAAAAAATGCTAGCACATAGTACAGCTTGTTTAAATATTTGATGTACTCTTAAATTGAAGCTACAGGAAGAGTAGAATTTGCAGATGGAGAATCAAGATAAAATATTGCCCGGCTGGTGTGGCTCAGTGGTTGAGCATCGACCTATGAACCAGGAGGTCCACAGTTCAATTCCTGGTCAGGGCACATGCCTGGGTTGCAGGCTCAACCCCCAGTCAAGGTCGTGCAGGAGGCAGCTGATCGATGATTCTCTCTCATCATTGATGTGTCTATGTCTCTCTCTTTCCCTTCCTCTCTGAAATCAATATTTAATTTTTTTAAATGTTCTAGAGAGAAAGAAGCCATATTTGCAAAAGCATAAAGTTTCAGAAAATCCTTAGCAGTGTAACATAGCTAAGAAATAAGATGCTTGTGATAAGTGGTAAAGAAGCAAAAACAGGCCAGATCAGGGAGGCTCTCATATGCAATGCTAAAACTGAGCTTTATTCTGCAAGAAATTGACAGCTATTCTTGGAGTTTAATCAGGCCACTATTTTACAAACATTATCTTGTCAAATCTGGAAGAATGGATCTGGAGACAGGGACAACCTTTAGAAGGCTACCACAAATAGTCCAGTTAATATAATTCATAATCTCTTAGCTTCAGACTCCTATATTTAATTACCTACCTGACATTTTTGGTATCTTATAAATATTTCTAGCCTAAATGTCCAAAAACAATATCTTGATTTCTCCACCAAATTTGTGTGCTTCCTGCCCAATCTCTCAGTAATAATACAATCAAGCAAGCTACTCAGACCAGCAACCTTGGTTCATTCTTGATTTCTCCCTCTCCCTTAACCACCATATTAAATCCAATTATTATTGATTATTCCCCAAATATATCTCAAATAAATTCATTTATTTCCAGTTCCATTGCCATCACTTATCCCAAAGCATCACTGCTCAACTGGAATACTGCAATATCTCCCAACTGGACACCCTGATATTTTCTTTAATATCAGTTGACTAGAGGCCCAGTGCATGAAAATTGTGCACTCTGGGGGCAGGGGGGCGGGGGTTGTCCCTCAGCCCAGCCTGCGCCTGCTCACAGTCTGGGAGCCCTCAGGGGATGTCAGACATCCTTAGCGCTGCTGCAGAGGCAGGAGAGGCTCCCACCACCGCCACTGCAACTTCTGGCTCAATGACCACCAGGTGGCAGCTCCTGCATTGAGCATCTGCCCCCTCGTGGTCAGTGCGTGTCATAGAGACCGGTCATTCCACCGTTCTGCCAATTTGCATATTAACCTTTTATTATGTAGGATTTCCTCAAAGCACTTATTATAACTGGCAATTTTTTAAAATCTGCTAGAAAATTGTCTCACTCTCCTATTAGAATGCTTTCATAAAGTCAAGAACCATCAACTGTCTTGTTTATTGTTGTTTTACTTCGGTACTCTAGCATCAGCCACGTCAATAAAAATTATATTAACAAAGCTTAGCACACATTTACTATGTACCAGGCACTACTTTATGTGTTTTACATATATTAAGTCATTTAATCCTCACACAGCCTGTGACATAGGTACTCTATTATCTCAATTTTACAGGAAAAAACTAAGGTACACATAGTTATCTAATCTGCCCAAGGTCACCAAAAAGTAACTGGCAGAACCAAGAATCAAACCTAGGCAACCTGGAGACCCTCCTCTTGAACCTTAGTACCTCTTTTGGTAGAAGCTCAATAAATATTTCTTGACCAAATAAACAAGTGAGGTAAAAGAGGAACAGATTTAGGGAACATGTTGAATTTGAAGTACTTAGAGAAGGCTGTAAAGTACAGTGTGATAAATAGTTATAAATTGAGATAATCATTCAAAGAAGTTATCAGCTTCTACCAGAAGCCACCTATCACATGCAAGCTGCTGTATAAAAAGCAATTATATAATTTAAAAAGTTAGATGTGCTCTGAAACTGCAACCATTTTGATCCAACTCTGTAATAAAAACATGTTTTAACAGAGCACAGAATGCCCCATTGAGCCTTGATGGTACCTATGAAAAATTCTGATTGCTAACACTAATTGAAATACTTTCCTTCCTTTATGTAGTATTCAATAGCTATATAAATGTCAAGCTTGTATTTTGTTAAAATACAAAAGTATAGAGATTTATTTCTAATTTGAAAAATGATACCAAAAATCCATCTAATAAACCATGAGAATGAGAAGAAAATATATAAAAAAGAAGAGTGGAAGCACACTTTTCCTACTAGCTATCAAAACAAGTTACCGAAATTAATAGGAGGTACAAAAAAAAAGAACAATGAAAGAGAACAGAGTCCAAAAAAAACCCAAGTATATGTAAATTGCAAAATTAAATGTAAAAACAAATGAAAATTTGATTAAACAATAATGGACAACATAGACATAAAAGATGCTCAGCATCAACAGACTTCCATTAAATATAAATTTAATTAATGAGAGATCACTTTTTAAAATCTGATTGGATAGAATAAAAAATGGGAAATGGGTGCTCTCAAACACTGTAAGTAGGAAAGAAAATGGGCACAACCTTTTGAAAAGAGTAATTGAGGAATCAGAGTATTTATGACTAAGTAATCGTATTTCTAAAAAGTTAGATTTAAGGGATAATTGGATAAGCATACTAACATGGAGATGACAACAGTATTACTTTTAAAAGTTACTAAGTGACCCAACAATCCAACTTTTGGGTATTATATATCCAAAAGAATTAATAATCTTTTAAAAATATATATATATTTTATTGATTTTTTACAGAGAGGAAGGGAGAGAGTTAGAAACATCAATGAGAGAGAAACATCAATCAGCTGCATCCTGCACACCTCCTACTGGGGATGTGCCCCCAACCAAGGTACATGCCCTTGACCGGAATCAAACCTGGGACCTTTCAGTCCGCAGGCCAATACTCTATCCATTGAGCCAAAACAGTTAGGGCAGAATTAATAATCTTAAAGAGATATTTGCACATCCATGCTCACTGAAGTCTCCTATATAATAAAAGGATAATATGCAAATTGACCCTACCAGCAGAACGACTGGGAATGACCAGTTGCTATGACATGCACTGACCACCAGGGAACAGACGCTCAACGCAGAGGCTGCCCCCTGGTTGTCAGTGTACTTCCACAGGGGGAGCGCTGCTCAGCCAGAAGCAGGCTCATGGATAGCCAGTGCAGCGGTGGTGACGGGAGCCTCTCCCACCTCCGTGGCCAGCCCTAAGGATGTCCAACTAAGGCCTAAGCCATTAGTCAGACATCCCCCGAGGGCTCCTGGGCTGCCAGAGGGATGTCTGACTGCCAGTTTAGGCCCAATCTCCGGGAAGTGGGCCTAAGCCAGCAGGTGGACATCCCCCAAGGGCTCCCAGACTACTAGAGGGCGCAGGCTGTGCTGAGGGACGCCCCACCCCACCCCCGAAGTGCACAAATTTTTATGCACCAAGCCTCTAGTTATTCATAATAACAAGTGGTGGAAAAAATCTAAATGTCCATTGGCAGATGAATGAATAAATAAAATACAATGGACTATTAGGAAGTCTTAAAAAAAATTCTGTCATATGTTACAACATGGATGAACCTTGAGTACATGATATAAGTAAAATAAGACAGTTACAGAACAAATACTGCATGATTCCATATGAGGTATCTAAAATAGTCAAACTCTTAGAAAAGAAATGGAATAGTAGGTGCCAGGAGCTGTAGGAGAGTAAAAGGGGAGTTGTTGTTCAATGAGCAGAGTTTCAGTTTTGTAAGACGAAAAGTTCCAGAAATCTGTTGCCTGCCAGGTGTATACACTTAACACAACTGTATTATATACACTGGGGAGAGAGGAGTTGTGGGGGCCAAGTGGAGGTGGAGGTTAGGGGGAAGAGGGGGACATCTGTAACAATATTACATGGTTAAGATGGTAAATTTTATGTTTATTTACAATGAAAAAAATCAATAAAAATATAAATATCCATCACCTGGGAACTGATCATACAGTGAAATACCTGTTAGCCATAAAAATTATAATATCAATATTTATGCAGTCATATCCACAGCCCATTGTAAGTTTTAAAAAGTTTACAGGTCAGTATTTGAGATCTTGCTTTCTAGCATATGTTGTCAGTTTGGCTCAAATAAACTCTTACAAAGTTTTAAAAAAAATTTTTTTACAAAAAAGCAAAGTAGTATGATACCATACATACATGTCTGCACTTATAAGAGGGAGATATCTGTAAGGATATTCACCAAAATATTACAGTGATATCTCTGGGTACTAAGATCACAGATTACCTTTATATTCCTTTGTTTTTAAGTACAATGAATATGTATTTTATGAGTGGCAATGGATAGTTCAAGAGAAGAAGGGACTGCCACCATTGGTTCCAGAATCCTGGAGTGGAATTTTACATTTCTCTCATAATGTGTCTGGCATATATTGGGAGATTAATAATTATTTGAGAGGCAGGATGAGCAGTGGTCAAGAGCTCAGGAATGAGACAGACCTGGATTTGAATCTCAGCTCCAAAATTTATTGATCAAGGACTTCAAGTCTTATTGAACTTCACTGAGCCCCAATTTCTTCAACTATAAAATATCACATAACAATACTTATAGAATTGCAGGAAAAATTTACATGAAGCACTTTAACATCATTCCAGGCTCAGAGGAAACTCTCAATAAAATGCTGGCTGTCATTACCACTTATTAAATTGATTTACACTGGAAGAGCTCACAAAACAAGAACTAATCATCTATAGAAGTCTATACTGCTAAATATACTGAAAATTCCAACTGAGGAATAGCAGCTGTGTGTGAAGCCTCCCCCAACCAGCCAGAGGAGCCACGACAGTGGTGAACAGAGCCACGACAGTGGTGAACACCGCCCACCACAGGAGCTGCTGCCAACTGAGGAGCAGCTGCTACCACAGCCGCCCAGCCACTGCCACTGAGGGAGCAGTCACTGAAGGACTCAACATCTAGATATGTCGGTGAGATCTAACATGGGTAGACAAAGAAACCCCCAAGGAAGGAAAAGGAGGACTTGCCAAAAAAGCAGCTAAGTGAAACTGAGGCATGCAGCATGACAGAAAAAGAATTCAGATTAAGGGTCCTAGAATGCATAAAACGGATGAAGGAAAAAATCAACAACTTATCCAAGAAGCAAGAAGAAACAGATGAAAAAATCAATAAATTATGTAAGAACCAAGAAGAAATGAAGAGTGATATAGCTGCAATAAAAAACACCATTGAAAATTTCAATAGTAGACTATGAGAAGCGGAGGACTGAATTAGCGAATTAGAAGACAGGGAAACAAAACACACCCAAACTGAACAGCAATTGGAGAAAAAAATTAAAAGACAGGAGGAGAGCCTAAGGGAGCTATGGGACAACATGAAACGAAACAACATCTGAATAATAGCGGCGCCAGAACAACAGAAAGAGAAACAAGACTTAGAAAACCTATTTGAAGAAATAATATCAGAAAACTTCCCTAAGGTGGGGAAGAAAAAAGTCACACAAGCACAGAGAGTCCCAAACAAGGTGAACCCAAAAAGACCCACACCAAGACACATCATAATTACCATGGCAAATGTTCAGGACAAAGAAAGTATCTTACAGGCTGCAATAGAGAGACGGAAAGTTACATACAAGGGATCTACCATTAGATTATCAAATGAATTCTCAACAGAAACACATCAGGCCAGAAAAGAATGGGCGGAAATTTACAAAGTGATGCAAAGCAAAGGACTGAATCCAAGAATACTCTATCCAGCAAGGCTGTCATTCAAAATTGAAGGGGAAATAAGAAGCTTCACAGACAAAAAAAGGTTAAGGGAGTTTATCACCACCAAGCCAGCAATGCAAGAAATGCTAAAGGTACTGGTGTAAAAAGAAGAAATAAAAAGCTCAGAAAGAAAGCAGCCACACAAAAAAAGAAATGGCTACAAACAAGTACCTTTCAATAATAACTTTAAACATAAACGGAATAAATGCTCCAACCAAAAGACATCGAGTGGCTGAATGGATAAAGAAACATGACCCATACATTTGCTGTCTATAAGAGACCCACCTCATTAGAAGGGACTCACACAGACTGAAAGTGAAGGGATGGAAAAATACCTTTCAGGCAAATGGAAATGAAAAGAAAGCGGGGTAGCAATACTTATATCAGACAAAATAGAACTCAAAGTGAAGGCCATAACCAGAGATAAGGAAGGCCACTTCATAATACTAAAGGGATCAATACAACAAGAAGATATAACCCTGGTAAACATATATGCACCCAATGCAGGAGCACCCAAATACATAAAAAAACTCCTGGAAGATATCAAAGGAGAGATCGACAAGAACACAATCATAGTAGGGGACTTTAATACACCACTGACATCACTGGATAAATCCTCTAGACAAACAATCAGCAAAGAAACAGCAATCCTAAATGACTCACTAGATCAGATGGACTTAATTGACATCTTCAGACACTTCACCCCAAAGCCACAGAATATACATTCTACTCAAGTGCTCATATGACACATTCAAAAATAGACCACATATTGGGTCACAAACAAAGTCTCCCCAAATTCAAGAAGATTGAAATCATACCAAACATCTTCTCAGACCACAATGGCATAATATCAGAAATAAACTACAATAAAAACAACCCAAAATACTCAAACACTTGGAAGCTGAATAGCATGTTATTAAATATTGATTGGGTTACCAATGAGATCAAAGAAGAAATTAAAAACATCCTGGAAACTAATGACAATGAAAACACAACAATCCAAAACCTATGGGATGCAATGAAAGCAGTCCTGAGAGGGAAGTTTATAGCTCTACAGGCCCATCTCAAAAAAACAAGAAAAAATGGTAGTAAATCATCTAACTCTACAACTCAAAGAATTAGAAAGAGAGCAACAAGAAAAGCCCAGAGTGAGCAGAAGGAAGGAGATAATAAAGATTAGAGCAGAAATAAATGACATAGAGACCAAAAAAAACAATACAGAAAATAAATGAAACCAAGAGCTGGTTCTTTGAAAGGGTAAACAAGATTGACAAACCTTTAGCCAGGCTCACCAAGAAGCAAAGAGAGAGGTCCCAAATAAACCAAATCAGAAATGATAGAGGCGAAATAACAATAGACCCCACAGAAATACAAATGATTGTTAAAAAAAAATACTATGGACAACACTACTCCAACAAACTAGACAACCTGGAGGAAATGGACAAATTCCTAGAGAAATAAAACATCCCAAAACTCAATCAGGAAGAATCTAAAAATCTCAATAGGCCAATAACTATGGAAGAAATTGAAGCAGTCATCAAAGAGCTTCCAGCAAACAAAATCCCAGGACCAGACGGCTTCACAGGGAGTTTTACCAAACATTCAAGGAAGAACTAAAACCTATCCTCCTCAGGCTACTACAAAAAATTCAAGAGGAAGGAACACTTCCAAGCTCATTCTATGAAGCCAGCATACCCTAATACCAAAACCAGGTAAAGACAACACAATGAAAGAGAATTACAGGCCAATAACCCTCATGAACATAGATGCCAAAATCCTCAACAAAATCTTAGCAAATCAGATCCAGTAGTACATCAGAAAGATCATACCCCATGACCAAGTAGGATTTATCCCAGGGATGCAAGGATGGTACAATATCCGCAAATCAATAAACGTGATACATCACATAAACAAATTGAAAGAACAAAACCACATAGTCATATCAGTTGATGCAGGAAAAGCATTCGACAAAATCCAACACCCTTTTTTTTTTAATTTTTTTAATTTTTTTTGTTTTATTTTATTTTTTATTAAATCTTTATTGTTCAGATTA
>NW_005871360.1:761637-768460 GCF_000147115.1 Myotis lucifugus
CATCCATAGGTGCATGATTGTTGTCTAATCTCTTCACTCACCCCCACACCCCTTTCTCCCCCGCCCCCAAGAATAGTCAGTCCATTCCCTTTCTATGTCCCTGATTCTATTACAATCACCAGTTCATCAGATTATTTATTCACTTGATTTTTAGATTCACTTGTTGATAGATGTGTACTTGTTGTTCATAATTTGTATCTTTACCTTTTTCTTCTTCTTCCTCTTCTTAAAGGATACCTTTCAACATTTCATATAATACTGGTTTGGTGGTGATGAACTCTTTTAGCTTTTTCTTATCTGTGAAGCTCTTTATCTGGCCTTCACTTCTGAATGATAGCTTTGCTGGATAAAGTAGTCTTGGTTGTAGGTTCTTGGTATTCATCACTTTGAATATTTCTTGCCATTCCCTTCTGGCCTGCAAAGTTTCTGTTGAGAAATCAGCTGACAGTCGTATGGGTACTCCCTTGTAGGTAACTGATTTTCTTTCTCTTGCTGCTTTTAGGATTCTCTCTTTGTCTTTTGCTCTTGGCATTTTAATTATGATGTGTCTTGGTGTGGTCCTCTTTGGATTCCTTTTGTTTGGGGTTCTCTGCACTTCCTGGACTTGGAAGTCTATTCCTTTCACCAGGTAGGGGAAGTTTTCTGTCATTATTTCTTCAAATAGGTTTTCAATATCTTGCTCTCTCTCTTCTTCAGGCACCCCTATAATTCGGATGTTGGTACGCTTGAAGCTGTCCCAGAGGCTCCTTACACTATCTTCGTATTTTTGGATTCTTTTTTCATTTTGCTTTTCTGGTTGGGTGTTTTTTGCTTCTTCGTATTTAAAATCTTTGACTTGATCCTTGCGCTCCTCTGGTCTGCTGTTGGGAGTCTGTATAATATTCTTTATTTCAGTCAGTGTATGCTTAATTTCTAGTTGGTCCTTTATCACAACATCGAGGGTCTCATTAGATTTCTTGAGGATCTCACTACATTTATCGGCGGTCTTACCAGTCTTTTCGAGGATCTCACTACATTATCGGCGGTCTCACCAGTCTTTTCGAGGGCCTTACTCAATTTATCGGCAGCTTCTAAACAGTTCTTTAAAAACCTTAAAAGTGTGGTTTTGAACTCTATATCCAAGAGTTTGCTTTCCTCCAATTCTGTCGTTTGTGTCCTGTTTCTTTGTCTCGGCATTTTTTAAGCTTCGCTGTGTCGATAGCGTGCCTTTCTGTGCTAAGTGTCGCAGTTACCTGAGGTAGACACTCTTGGTGCACCCCCTTGAGGGTTTGGTGCACAGTCTTGTTGTGGTTAAGCCTTGATTGTTGTAGTTATCACTGTGAGGAATTGACCTCCAGGCCAATTGGCTGTGAGAATCAGCTGTGTCTGTGGTGGGAGAACTTCTGTGCTGGAGACACCCTTCTGGGGCTAGACTTGCTTCGATGGGGCTTTGGTGCTCACTGAGTCTGCCCCCTGAGTGTGTCTTTTATGGTTCCACGGAGCTGCAAGCTGGATGGTCCCACTCTGACCTCTGGGCTTCCTGGCTCCTGGATCTCTAGGGAGGTGCTAATCTAGCCTTTGCCTGAGGCTATCCAGCAAAAGCCTCCCTGCAGGACTTGGGCGGGGCGGGTCCCACGGGATCAACAGGGCGAGGTTAGCAATTATGGCTGCTCTCAGTCTTGCCCTCAGAGGCTCTGCTTCTCAATGTCCCAGTAGTCGCTGCAATCCCCATGGAGAGAAAACTTCCCTAGGGTTCTGAGCGATGCCAGACAGTCCCACTTCTCCGGTATGAGCCAACACCCATTTTTGATAAAAACTCTCAGCAAGGTGGGAATAGAAGGATCAAACCTCTACATAATAAAAGCCATATATGACAAGCCCACAGCCAACATCATATTCAATGGACAAAAACTAACACCATTTCCCCTAAGAACAGGAACAAAACAGGGATGCCCACTCTATCACTCCTGTTCCACATAGTACTAGAAGTATTAGCCATTGCAATTAGACAAGAAGAAGAAATAAAAGGCATCCAACTTGGAAAAGAGGAAGTAAAACTGTCCTTGTTTGCAGAGGACATGATATTATACATACAAAACCCTAGAGACTCCATCAAAAAACTACTAGACTTAATACATGAATTTGGCAATGTAGCAGGATACAAAATTAACCCCAAGAAATCTGAGGCATTTCTATACACCAATAGTGAACTTGCAGAAAAAGAGACTTAAAAAAAATCCCATTTACCATCTCACCAAAAAAATTAAGCTACCTAGGAATAAACTTAACGAAAGAGGTAAAAGACCTCTACTCAGAAAACTACAGGACGTTGAAAAAGATATAGAGGAAGACATAAACAAATGGAAGAACATACCGTGTTCATGGATTGGTAGAATCAACATCATTAAAATGTCCATACTACCCAAAGCAATCTATAAATTCAACGCATTTCCCATTAAAATACCAACGGCATACTTCACAGATCTAGAAAGAACGCTCCAGAAATTCATCTGGAATAAAAAAAGACCCCGAATAGCTGCAGCAATCCTGAGAAAGAACAAAGTAGGTGGGATCTCAATACCAGATAGCAAGCTGTATTACAAAGCCACTGGTCTCAAAACTGCCTGGTACTGGCACAAGAACAGACATATAGATCAATGGAATAGAATAGAGAGCCCAGAAATCGGCCCGAACCAATATGCTCAATTAATATTTGACAAAGGAGGCAAGAACATACAATGGAGCCAAGATAGTCTCTTCAATAAATGGTGTTGGGAAAATTGGACAGATATATGCAAGAAAATGAAACTAGACCACCAACTTACACCATACACAAGAATAAACTCAAAATGGATAAAGGACTTAAATGTACGACAGGAAACCATAAAAATTCTAGAAGAATCCAAAGGCAACAAAATCTCAGACATATGCCAAAGCAATTTCTTCACTGATACAGCTCCTAGGGCAGTTGAAACTAAAGAGAAAATGAACAAATGGGACTACATCAAAATAAAAAGGTTCTGCACAGCAAAAGAAACCATCAACCAAACAACAAGAAAACCCACTGCGTGGGAAAACATATTTGCCAACGTCATATCTGATAAGGGCCTAATCTCCCAAATTATAATATTTTTTTAAAAAGAATAAAAAAAGGAAGATAAACAATCCAATCAAAAAGTGGGCAAAGGATCTAAATAGAAACCTTTCAAAAGAGGACATTCAGAAAGCCAAGAGACATATGAAAACATGCTCAAAGTCACTAATCATCCAAGAGATGCAAATCAAAACAACAATGAGGTACCATCTCACACCTGTCAGAATGGCTATCATCAACAAATCAACAAACGACAAGTGCTGAGGAGGATGTGGAGAAAAAGGAACACTCGTGCACTGCTGGTGGGAATGCAGACTGGTGCAGCCACTATGGAAGACAGTATGGAGTTTCCTCAAAAAACTAAAAATGGAACTCCCATTTGACCCTGTGATCCCACTTCTAGGAATATATCCCAAGAAGCCAGAAACACCAATCAGAAAGGATATATGCACCCCTATGTTCATAGCAGCACAATTCACCATAGCTAAGATCTGGAAACAGCCTAAGTGCCCATCAGTAGATGAATGGATTAGAAAACTGTGGTACATCTACACGATGGAATACTATGCTGCTGTAAAAAAGAAGGAACTCTTACCATTTGCAATGGCATGGATGGAGCTGGAGAGCATTATGCTAAGTGAAATAAGCCAGTCAATGAAGGAAAAATACCACATGATCTCACTCATTCACGGATAATAAAGACCATTACAAACTTTTGAACAATAATAGATACAGAGGCAGAGCTGCCTCAAACTGATTGTCAAACTGCAGTGGGAAGGCCAGAGAGGGTTGGGGGGCAGAAGGAAGGGGAGTAAGAGATCAACCGAAGGACTTGTATGCATACATATAAGCATAACTAATGGACATAAGACACTGGGGGGTAAGGGAGGGCAGGGATTGTCAAGGACGGGGGGTGGGGGAAGGACACATATGTAATACCCTTTGTAATACTTATTATAATATTTTTTTAAAAAAATAATAAAAAAAAATAAAAAAAAATAATAGTTACAGAAGCAGAGCTGCCTCAAACAGATTGTCAAACTGCAGCGGGTAGGCCGGGGAGGGTTTGGGGGCAGGAGGGAGGGGGATAAGAGATCAACCGAAGGACTTGTATGCATGCATATAAGCATAACCAATGGACATAAGATACTGGAGGGTAGGGGAAGCCAGGGGATTGTCAAGGGCGGGGGGAAAAAGGGAGACATATGTAATACTCTTTGTAATACTTTAAGCAATAAAACAATAAAATAAAATAAAAATAAAATAAAGGAAGAAAAGAAAAAGAACTTTATGCATATATGCATTATCCAAAGACACAGACAATAGGGTGGTGAAGGTCTGGGGTGGGGTGGGATCTGGGTGGAAGAGGGCAATGGGGAGATAAAAAGGGAGTGGACATCTGTAATACTCTCAACAATAAAGATATAAAAATAAATAAATAAATAAATAAATAAATAAATAAATAAAACATGACTTTTCAGGCCTGGCCATAGGCTTTACCTGGCAGGACTCACAGGGGTAAGCTGCCTCTCCACACTGAGTGGATCACTGGAATTGATGGCGAACAGGGCCACTCCTTCCACCTCTTGAATCTTGGACCCTTATATTCTACCTAACGGGCACCCGACACTGGGATCGAGCCCACAACCCGGGCATGTGCCCTGGCCAGGAATCGAGCCTGACCTCCTGATCTCAACCACTGAGCAACACTGGCCGGGCTCTTTAATGCAGTTTTTTTTAAATTAAATCTTTATTGTTCAGATTATTACATTTGTTCCTATTTTTTCCCCCCTTCCAGCTCCCACCCCACCCTCCGCCCTCACTCCCCACCCACTGTCCTCATCCATAGGTGCACGATTTTTGTCCAGTCTCTTCCCGCATCTCCCACACCCCTTTTCCCCCCAAGAATAGTCAGTCCATTCCCTTTCTATGTCCCTGATTCTATTATAATCACCAGTTCATTCTGTACATCAGGTTATTTATTCACTTGATTCTTAGATTCACTTGTTGATAGATGCATATTTGTTGTTCATAATTTGTATCTTTACCTTTTTCTTCTTCTTCCTCTTCTTAAAGGATACCTTTCAGCATTTCGTATAATACTGGTTTGGTGGTGATGAACTCCTTTAGCTTTTCCTTATCTGTGAAGCTCTTTATCTGACCTTCAATTCTGAAAGATAGCTTTGCTGGATAAAGTAATCTTGGTTGTAGGTTCTTGCTATTCATCACTTTGAATATTTCTTGCCACTCCCTTCTGGCCTGCAAAGTTTCTGTTGAGAAATCAGCTGACAGTCATATGGGTATTCCCTTGTAGGTAATTGAGTCTCTTTCTCTTGCTGCTTTTAAGATTCTCTCTTTGTCTTTTGCTCTTGGCATTTTAATTATGATGTATCTTGGTGTGGTCCTCTTTGGATTCCTTTTGTTTGGGGTTCTCTGTGCTTCCTGGACCTGTAAGTCTATTTCTTTCACCAGGTGGGGGAAGTTTTCTGTCATTATTTCTTCAAATAGGTTTTCAATATCTTGCTCTCTCTCATCTTCTGGTACCCCTATAATTCTGATGTTGGTACGTTTGAAGCTGTCCCAGAGGCTCCTTACACTATCTTCGTATTTTTGGGTTCTTTTTTCATTTTGCTTTTCCGGTTGGGTGTTTCTCGCTTTTTCGCATTTCAAATCTTTGACTTGATTCTTGCACTCCTCTGGTCTGCTGTTGGGAGTCTGTATAATATTCTTTATTTCAGTCAGTGTATGCTTACTTTCTAGATGGTCCTTTATCACACCATCGAGGGTCTCATTAGATTTCCTGTACATCTCATCAAGTTTATCGACAGACTCTAGAAGCCTCTTGAGAGACCTCAAAAGTGTGGTTCTGAACTCAATATCCTCCCTTGATAGTTTTGTCCTGTTTCTTTGTCTCCGCATTTTTTACGCTTTCTTGGTACACCCCCTAGTGGTCTTTGTGCGCAGTCTTATTGTAGTTAAGCCTTGATTGTTGTAGTTAATACTAGAGGGATTTGACCTCCAGGCCGACTGGCTGTGATAATCAGTTGTGTCTGCAGTGGAAGAACTTGTGTCCTCTAGGGAGGTGCTAATCTAGCCTTTGCCTGAGGCTATCCGGCAAATGCCTCTGTGCAGGGCTTGGGCGGGGCAGGTCCCACGGGATCAACAGGGTGGAGGAGGGAGCAGTTATGGCTGCTCTCAGTCCGTCTCCAGGGGCTCTGCCTCTCTGTCCCAGCAACTGCTGCAAACCTCGGAGGGACCGTAGCCAGACAGTACTGCTTCTCCCGTTTGAGTCTGGGTCCCTAGAGACTCGCCCGGATCTGGAGCTCAGAGTCTGAGGCTCCCTCCGGATTGAAACAGACAACCACGCCCTCAGCCACCAGCCCGCTCCACGCGCACTCCGCACCTTAGTATTTTACTTCAGCACTGCGCCTCCTCTGATTCTCGGTTCCTCCTAGTTGTAGAACTTCCACTCAGCCAGCCTTCCTGTGGTTCTGGATGATGTCCATTCCGTCTTTTAGTTGTATTTTTGAAGTGGTTGTTCGAGGCAGCAAACTCCGGCGTTAACCTATGCTGCCATCTTGGTTTTTTTCCTCCTCACATATTTATATTCATTCTTTCCTAGGTCTCTTTCTGAGGCCCTGGGCAGAAGTCTTCTTCAGGTACCTCCTTTGAGGCCTCCTTATAGAAGAGAGGAGAGAGGAACCTCGTCCGTTTCTTTTTCCCACTTGAACTCAGTATCCAATACTTTTC
>NW_005871360.1:768560-772668 GCF_000147115.1 Myotis lucifugus
TCCCTCAACAATGAGATAACCCCCATAGTCACACTCATCATTCCATGGGGGAAATGAAACAGAGCCGGTCGCCCTGGTTTTAGCCTCTTGCTTATCCATTGCACTAAATGATTAAAGGCTTAACTCTTTCATTTTTGGCTTGTTGTTTTAATCAGCTACTTGGCCACTTGACAACTCAGCTCTTTCCAAACTCAGCTGAGCTCCTGACACTGATCCTATTGCTTGGATCACCCAGAAGATTCAAGCTTTATATAGAGGCGCCTTTGAAGATTCAGCCAAAACAACAGAGTGGAGCTATTGTGCAAGGAGGGGATATCACCTCCAGGACGCGGTGTATAACCCTAAATCAACAACCATTGTAACATGCATGGTGCCGGCTAGGCAGAGTACAAGGGTCTGAGATTCAAGAGGTGGAAGGAGTGGCCCTGTTTGCCATCTATTCCAGTGACTGACTTGGGAAATTTGGGCTACCTTTTCCACAGCTTGAGACTGGATCTAAAGATCCTGATTCTCAAAAAGTTAACATTTCTACCAGGAGACACAGTAGAACCCCATAAACTTGAAACTACAACTGCTGATCTGCCATTTTATGGTCCTCATGCCAGAACCCCAGAGACAAGGAAGAGTCATGATACGGACAGGTTTAATTGACCCGATCAGCAGCGGGAGGGAGGGCAGCTATTATGCAGTGGGGGTTAGGAGGAAAATGTTTGACACCAGATCATCAGGTAGGGCTTCTTCACATACAACCATTAACCAATTTTAGCCATTGCCTGAGGAAGACATGATGACTAAAGGTTCAGGCCCCTCAGGAATGAAGGTCTGCCTTACCCCACCAGGTAAGCCACCTAAAACAGTAAAGGTGCTGGCTGAGAGAAGAATCTAGAATGGGTGGAAGAGGAGGGAGTCATGATGAGTATCCCTTGTAGAATCAAGATCAGCTTCCGTTGCAAAGGCTGTAATTCATCCTACTAACCTTTCTCTTGTGAGTTTCCCCAAGAAAAGAGCCAACTAGCATCCTGGTGACGCTATTCCCAAACATAGTGGAGTAATATACAAAGCAAGTGGATCTGAGAGGTGCAAGGATGAGCTGTGGTTGATGCTGTTGTTACTGATTGGGGTTACCAGCTGGGAGATGACAAGAAGAGGAGATGAGGAGACGTTGGTTTTTGTCTTCTTGAGGGAGATTTCAATCAAGAGACAAAGTGTAGAAAAGCAAACAAGAATTTGTTATTGCAGCAAAAATATAGGAGAGTGAAACAAGGAAGGGCATAGAAGAAGCAACAGGTGAACCTAGGCTGGGCTGCCTTCACTCACTGGGAGTCAGAGAATAGGGGGCCTTGGAGACAGGGAGTTAGCCTGGGACAAGCTGCTGCTGCCCATTGCTCCCCTGGTTTCAAGTCTCATGAGGTCCCTTAACAAGTTAGGGGATATGTTCCTGTGGGGGAAGGAGAAGGGAAAGGGAATATTCCCTGGAGGGACAGCACCCTGGGACTGAGTGGCTGCTGTCCATTGCTCCTCTGGTTGCAAGTCGTATGGGGTCCCTTAGAGGATAGGGGATACGTGGAGGGGTGAGTCTGTCCTTGGGTGTTGTTGGCAAATAGCACTAATTGTATTTCTGTTATTTGTCTCCCTGAGTAGGGTGATTTAAGCTATCTACCCTCTGGGGAGGAGTGCAAACCATTTACTCTCAAGTGCCCTTGGTTTAGGGAAGACAGGATTTACTAGGTGTCTGCAAAATGCTGTTTAACTATCTGTCTTAGTTTCCCCATTCTGCTTGTCCTGGAATTTTTCTAGCTTCTTACTACTCTATAACACTGTGAGGTGCCACCCAGATACCCTCTTCAGGAGTTCACTGCCCACCAGCCGCTGGGAGTGTTGGCTGTTGAAGGCTAACAGCCATAGCCTCTGGGAATTGCCTTTGACCAAAATAAGCTGCTTCACTTAGTTACACTTCTTCCCCAAGGGCATCCCGCATTCCATAACTCAGTGGTTCTCAACGTTCCTAATGCCGCGACCCTTTAATACAGTTCCTCATGTTGTGGTGACCCTCAACCATAAAATTATTTTCGTTGCTACTTCATAACTGTAATTTTGCTACTGTTATGAATCATAATGTAAATATCTGATATGCCGGATGTATTTTCATTGTTACAAATTGAACATAATTAAAGCATAGTGATTAATCACAAAAACAATATGTAATTATATATGTGTTTTCCGATGGTCTTAGGCGACCGCTGTGAAAGGGTCGTTCAACCCCCAGGTTGAGAACCGCTGCCATAACTGATTGATAGGGCAGTCAAAGGCCCAGTCCCCATACCTTGATTTTCCCAGGTCAGCATTACCAGAATAACTGTTCCAATTCTCCCCTCCCCCATCCCAGGTACTGTTTATACCCAATGTAGGCTCTTTTTTTTTTAAATATATTTTTATGAGAGGAAGGGAGGGGGAGAGATAGAAATATCCATGATAGAATGGTTCTCTACAAACCAAATTCCCCAGCGACCCGAACACACTGCGCAAGCGCAAAAGCTGAACTCCGGCTTCCTTCGGGTCTTTGCATTTGGCGCGAAATCCCCGCGACGTGGGCGGGGCTCGGGGAGAAGCCGCGCTCATTGGGCAGGCTTGGCGCGAAATCGCCGAGTTCCTGCGCCACGATTGGCTCCGGCCGACGAGGAGGCGGGGCTGAGACGGCGGCGGCGGCGCGCGCGACGGGACTAGAGGCGGCGGACTGTGACTGCGGTGGCCCCTCAGCGCTAAGCAGTGATGGACCTCGCGGCGGCCGCGGAGCCGGGCGCCGGCAGCCAGCACGTAGTGGTGCGCGACGAGGTGGCCGAGAAGTGCCAGAAGCTCTTCCTGGACTTCCTAGAGGAGTAAGTCGCGGGCTGCCCTTCTTGGCGGAACTTCCCGCGCCGCCCCTCCCCACTTCCGGAGCCCGGGGAGCCCAGTGCCCGGCGCGTGGGGCCCGCGCGAGTTCGGAACCGAGGGGTCGCGCGCCTCGGAGAGCGGCCCACCGCCCACATGGGGCTTCACGGGCCCTCTGCGAGGCGCCCGGGGCAGGCCGGGCCGGTGTCCTGGGGCGAAACCACGGCGAGCCCTTCCTCCAGCTCTCACTGTGCCCGGTGCCCGTGTGAGCGCTTTCTCCCGTCGCTCATCCCCACCGTGGCGGCCGTGCGGCCCCAGTGTCCTGTGCAGAAACCGAGGCGCGGCGGGGACCAGTCACTGTCCAGCGAGGCCGCCCGCCGGCCGGTTCGAGCGGGAGGCCGAGCTGGCAGCGGAAGCCTGGCGGAGGCCTGAGGGCCCAGACAGCCGGGACCCCGGAGTTAGGGGTCCGAGGACCTCAGCAGCCGGGCGCCGGGAGATGAAAGTCCTAAAGGGGACCCTGTGGTTTGACAGGTGCTCGGGTGAGCCCGGCTCCCGTCCCTCCGTCCTTCCAGCCTCCATCCCCACCTCGTCTTTTCCCCTCGGGGCTGCTGGCCTCCCGTCACCCCTCCCGGGCTTCTACCGCCGCCGCCAGTCACTGCCTTACAGGTAGTGCAGATACTCCCTTTCCGAGCACGGCCTCGGCCGCCTCCGGGGAGACGTGTAAACACTTGGGGATGTCCTATGAAATCCTTTCTGTTACTGTTATGTGAAATAGTGCATAGCATAAAGTTGACCACGTTAACCTTTTGTAAGCGTAGCGTTCGGTGGGTGGCTTTCACCTTACCCGTGCAGCCATCATCGCCATTCTTCCCCAGAACTCTTTTCCCACCGTCAAACTCTGCCCCATTAAACAGCAGCCCCTCCCCCGCCCGCCCCCAGTACTTGGCCACCCCCATTCCCTCTGCCTGTGAAGTTTGACAACGCCTCCGAAGATTGCCGTCATGCAGTATTAATGCTGTTGTGACCAGCATATTTTACTTAGCGTGATGTCTCCAAGAGGGATCCTATGTTGTAGAGCAAGTGCCAAAAACTCCCTTAGATTATATATCCCGATTTTTTATAAGTATGTATATTTAGAATATATTTTATTTTTTTACAATAGAGGAAGCAAGGGGAGTGTAGAAAACGATCGATCGAGGGCGAAATCAGCTTCCGTTACTTTTTCTGCTGCACGCCTACA
>NW_005871360.1:772768-823442 GCF_000147115.1 Myotis lucifugus
TTTTTACAGAGAGGAAGGGAGAGGGATAGAGAGTTAGAAACATCGATGAGAGAGAAACATCGATCAGCTGCCTCCTGCACACCTCCTACTGGGGATGTGCCCGCAACCAAGGTGTATGCCCTTGGTGGGAATCGAACCTGGGACCCTTCAGTCCGCAGGCAGAGGCCCCATCCACTGAGCCAAACTGGCTAGGGCTTTAAATATATTTTTATTGATTTCATAGAGGAAGGGAGAGGGAGAGAGATTGAAACATCAATGATCAGAGAGAATTGCTGATCGGCTGCCTCCTGCAAGCTCCCCACTGGGGATGGGGCCCACAACCCGGGCATGTGCCCTGACCCAATACCGAACCCTGACCTCCTGGTTCATAGGTCGATACTCAACCACTGAACCACGCCGGCCGGGCCAGAATTTCCTTTTTAAAACTGAATAGTATTCCATTACATGTATATACACGTTGTGTGTGTCTATTCATCTGTCCATGGACACTTGGGTTTTCACACTTTCACATTCGTGAATAAGTCTACTGTCCTATGAAATTCTGATATGCTTAAAACCATTATTGTATTTATATTTCCCTACCTGTGGCAGTGTTACTTTCTGCCTGGCAGGTATTCATCTTTCAAAGCCCAGCTAGACTCACATCTCCTGTGAAACTGTACAAACCTTTCAGGCAGCACCAGTCCTTGCTTCCTTCATGTTCCCAATCATTTTCCATTATATCTGATAATAAAACCTCTTATATATATCTTTACCTGTCGGCCACTTCATCTTCATTGTAAATCCCATCCTTAACCCCACCTAGCCACCACACCATATTACAAAGATTAGGGTTTTGTTTTAACAAATAATATAGTTGCCTTTACAACCTTGCAGTTAACATACACCTAGATGCTGGGGATAATGATGAACAAGACAGTCCTTGTACTTCGTTGGAGAATAAAATGCTACTTCCTTTCACAATACCAACTTTGATTTCCATCGCTTATGGTAAAAGCTCAAATTCTTCACAGCTTTTTCAGTTTCATCTTCCCCATCCAGGCTGCTGTCCACACTCCTCCCATACCTATTCTGACCACCACATACTTTCAGACATCTGCAGCTAGTCTACCTGCCACTTCTTTTCCTTTCAGATTTTAAGTCTATCAAGGCTGAATTTCCAGTGCCTTTCTAGATGTTAGGTAGAATTAGTTAATAATCCCCTATCACATTTCTTGTACTTTTTTTTTTCTCTCTTTTATTTTATTGTGGAAAGAACACTTAACGAGATTTACCTTCTTAACAAGTTTTTAACTATACAGCATCTTATTGTTGAATATAGGTACAATGTTAGATCATATTCATCTTTCTTGACTGAAACTTTATTTATTTTTTTTTAAAATATATTTTATTGATTTTTCACAGAGAGGAAGAGAGAGGGATAAAGAGTTAGAAACATCGATCAGCTGCCTCTTGCACACCTCCCACTGGGGATGTGCCCGCAACCAAGGTACAAGCCCTTGACCGGAATTGAACCTGGGACCCTTTAGTCCACAGGCCGACGCTCTATCCACTGAGCCAAACTGGTCAGGGCTTGACTGAAACTTTATACCTGTTGATTAGCATTTTCCTCTTCCTTCATCCCCTGGCAACCACCACTCCACTTTTTTTTTATTATAAATTTGACTATGTTAGATATCTCATAAGTAGAATCATGCAGTATTTGTCTTTTTTGGTGATTGCCTTATTTCACTTAGCATAATGTCTTCAAGGTTCGTGCATATTGACACATTGCAGAATTTCCTTTTTTAAGGCTGAGTAATATTCCAATGTATGTGTATACCACATTTTCTTTAATCATTTATGGTGGATATGTAGGTTGTCTAGTACCTCTTTTTAGTAGGAGTGTCTCTTATGAAACTGTCAACCCTAGGATAGGAACAACATTGTCATTTTCATCTGTAGTTACTTCTGGTATAATGCTTTGCAGATAGTTCAGTAAATATTTAACAGAACATGCTGTATTTGAAGGAGGAATTGATTTTTGCTTCAAAAACTAATCTTTACCCTAGCCAGTTTGGCTCAGTGAATAGAGTGTCGGCCTGTGGACTGAAGGGTCCCAGTTTGATTCCGGTAAAAGGCATGTACCTTGGTTGCAGGCTCCTCCCAGGCTGGGACCCTGGTCGGGGCGCGTGCAGGAGGCAACCAATTAATGTGCTTCTTTCACATCGATATTTTTCTCTGTTTTTCTCTCTCTCTTCCATTCTCTCCAAAAATCAATGGAAAAATATCCTCGGGTGATGCTTAAAAAAAACTAATGTCATGTTAAAAGAACAAAAAGCAGGCCCGGCTGGTGTGGTTGAGTGGTTCAGCATCGACCCAGAAACCAAGAGATCACCAGTTGGAATCCCAGTCAGGGCACATGCCTGGGTTTCAGGCTTGCTCACCGCAGTATGGGGTGAGCAGGAGGCAGCTGATTGATGATACTTCTCTCTCATTGATGTTTCTATCTCTATCCCTTAATACTTAAAAATAAATATTTTTATTGATTTCAGAGAGGAAGGAAGAGGGAGAGAGAGATAGAAATATCAATGATGACAGAATCATTGATTGGCTGCCTCCTGCACGCTCCACACTGGGGATCTAGTCCACAACCAGGAATCGAACAGTGACCTCCTGGTCAGCACTCAACCACTGAGCCATGCCAGCCAGGTGATAAAAACATTTTTTTTTTAAAAAGAACAAAAAAGCCCTACCGGTTTGGCTCAGTGGATAGAGCGTTGGCCTGTGGACTGGAGGGTCCCAGGTTCGATTCCGGTCAGGGGCATGTGCCTTGGTTGCGGGCACATCCCCGGTGGGGGGGGTTGGGGGGGCAGCTGATCGATGTTTCTCTCTCATCGATGTTTCTAGCTCTCTATCCCTCTCCCTTCCTCTCTGTAAAAAAAAATCAATAAAAATATTTAAAAAAAAACAAAAAGTAAATAAGTTTGTATGATACTCCTTTTAGAAAAAAAAACACAAAACACCAGATTTGTTTTGTGTGTATGTATTTATTTTTATTCTGGTTCTTAAACCAAAACTAACCTATCAGTTTTCCCTATAGAAATTGAGTCTTTAGATTTTGACCTGAATTTCTTCATTGAACATTTCCTCATTTTAGTTATACATACCAATAATAAAAGAATAGTTAGCATTTGTTGATTAGAAAATATTATATCAAGAAATTCATGTTAAAATCTGAAAACCCAGTTTTTCTATGTTCTGGGCTCTGCATAAAACATTTTACAGGCATTCTCTCATTTAATCTTCACAGTAATCTTATGAGATAAAGTGAAGTCCTAATCTGCTTTATTTCATTTTGTTCTAATTTTTTTCAAAAAGGAGAGGGGCAGGTTTAGAGAGGATAAGTAACTTGCTCCAAGTTACACAACTGTGAAAATCGGCCTGTCTGACCCTAAAGCTGATGATCTTTAATCAATACACTGAATTATCAGGCATTTGGATTCTTCTTTTTACTGCCTAGTTCTTCAATTTAATCTAAATTGCATATATCTGCAGGTTCCAGAACAGTGATGGAGAAACTAAGTACTTGCAGTTAGCAGAAGAGCTAATTCGTCCTGAGAGAAACACATTGGTTGTGAGTTTTGTGGACCTGGAGCAATTTAACCAGCAACTTTCCACCACCATTCAAGAGGAGTTCTATAGGTATGGTATATTAATCTTTCTGGGAGGCCAGTTCTGTTTGGACTGGAAGTGTTTATTTGTGAGGCAGAAGGGCAGCTTTGATAGAGGCCCTTTGATATAGCCAGTGGTCATGTAGTATTGCTCTGAACTAACTTAGGCCCAAAGCTGAATATTTTTCACATGCAAATGTTGAAAACCTTTCCTTTCTATATAGTTTTCCTAAGTTTTAAGAGGATCATTTACTTTGTGTCAGATATTCGGTGCTGTTGCTGTCATTCAATTCCCCAACCCCACCCACTCCATAGGAGTTTTGAGAATGTGTTTGTGTGGATCCTGTTCTTGATCAGAGAGAGATGTTTTTACAGCAGTAACGTTGTTCTTCTCTTAAAATTTAATTTTCTTCTGATTATAAAAGTAATATATATTGTAGAAAATTTAGAAAATAGAGAAAAGTAGGGAGAGTAAAGTCATCTGTACATTTGTGATCATACTACAGATAGAGCATCCTGCCCTTTTCACTTAACAGTATAACATTTTTCCATGTCATATAAAATCCCTTGAAAATATTTTAATAGTAGATTGGTATTTTTTTGGTAGAAATTAGTTATATTTAATAATTTAGGCTTTAATTTTGTTTTTGATTGCTACGTAAAATGAGAAGCATTTTCTAGCACATACCTTTTTATTTGGATTAATAAATGTGATAGTCTGTATAAATAAAATTAGGTTAAACTAAACATTGTGGACCGTTGTGAAAGAAACGGAGGCCCAGGAGTAAGGAGACAAAGCCCTGTTCCTTTACCTGGTGAACTATGAGGTGGAGGACTTGTCTTCATGTTTTTAGTCGTATCTGACCATCAGTGGTTGGAGAGATAAGCAGCAGTTTATTGTGAAAGTATGCAGCAGTGAATTTGTACGGACAAGTAAGAGGGAGATAGAAAGTCAGGGCTGGTGGTAGAAATACCCACACCCATACCTCATGCACGGGTCATGCAGTAATTCTGTCTCATTGAAAGCAGCTAATTTTTCAGAGGACTCCAGTCCCCACTCCTTCAACCAGGCTGTAGCAGCTACTGGGGACTTCTGTCAAAAAGACATGGGCCACTTCAGTCTAACCAGTCAGATGGGCCATTTCTGCCAATACCTGATGTACACACATTCCTCCCCTGACCTCATCCATTTTTTATCAATCAAGAATTAAACCTAGAAAAATAAATTGTGGCCTCGACACCAAATGAAAAGCTGCCTTGGTAGATTGTAACCCCCTCTCCCCCTTCAGATTTTTCAGGTTGAGTCTTCTTGGACAGAGAAGTGGCCTACAGTGTGGTTCTAAATAATTAAAGATAATGAGTATTCGGGCACAGCATTTTATCTTTGGTGTTTCTACTGTCTTAGATCTATTTGTGGAGGGATAAGAGAGGATTGAAAGAGGCTCTCAAACCTGAACTAGATAATATTAGTATCCTGTGTAGTTAAATTCTAAGGCTTGGGTGTAACCAAATGAAATTCCTTAGTCTCAGCTGTTGGCAAGCATGAAGGGGGAAGGAGGCCTTGGTAATAATAAGCCTCTTGAAGATGTCAGTTGATCTTTTTTTTGTTTGCTTTTTAGAGTTTATCCTTACCTATGTCGGGCCTTAAAAACTTTCGTCAAAGACCGGAAAGAGATTCCTCTTGCCAAGGATTTTTATGTTGCATTCCAAGACCTACCTACCAGACACAAGTAAGAAACCCTTCTTTGGAAGAAAAGAAATGTACCAAATGGTATAGGCATCACTTAATTGTCAGAAAACTTAGGAGGTTGTAGTCTTACATCTGTAAAGTTTTGCCCAGTTATCCAAAAAATTTAATTTTGGAGAAATGTATTTTTCTAGGGAGATAGGATGAGAAGTAAGTTAAGTGAAGCAATTTCTGACTATTGTCTTATTTTAGGATACTTTTGAAGGGATATTTGGGAGGGAAATTAGTCAAGTGAGAACATTTGAAAACTGAAACAGTCACAGAAATTCATGAATCTGGAAAATTTTGTCAGAGCTTAAATGGCATACCTTTTAAAGAACTTAAATAATTGTTTAAGAAGTTGAAGTGATATTTTGAAAACAACTACTGAAATTACTTATAAAGTTACCAAGTTATTTAATATAGAATGGGTTTGTGCAGTAAAGTGTTTCTGAACTTCTGAGTCTAAATTTTCCCCCCATGATAACTTTATTTTGAAAATACTTTAATACATACTTATTTAGAAGTTGTAAATAAGCAAAAAATATTTGCATATAAACAAAAATGTGATTATCCCGTTTTATAATTACTTATTTCTTTGTTGTGCTTTGTTCACCAATGGGACATTTATCCTTAAACAGAATTCGAGAACTCACTTCATCCAGAATTGGTTTGCTCACTCGAATCAGTGGGCAGGTGGTACGGACTCACCCAGTTCACCCAGAGCTTGTGAGTGGAACTTTCCTGTGCTTGGACTGTCAGACAGTGATCAAGGATGTAGAACAGCAGTTCAAATACACACAGCCAAACATCTGCCGCAACCCAGTTTGTGCCAACAGAAAGAGATTCCTGCTAGATACAAATAAATCAAGATTTGTTGATTTTCAGAAGGTAACTATTAAATTTTTGTTAAGTTCAGATTTAGCCTATGCTAATAATTCCCTTCTAGGCACCTGCAATTATTATTTAAGAGCTTATTTAGACAGTGTTAAACTCGGTTTTTATTTTAAGTCAAGGATCATCAAATGTGACCACAGATTTAAGCCAAAAAACTCTTAATACAAATTTTGGTTATCAGTTTATAAATGTGTTTTAACCTTTAATAACCTGAATTGGAAGCCTCTTCAGGCTGTGACAAAATGTATTTGTTAAAGAATAAATAGTAATTATTATCAATATTAACTAGAGTTATGAGAACTTTGGAGAAGTACAGACTTGTTGGTGTAAGACTTTGAGTAGGTGGTTAGGAGAGAGACAGCATGAATAATAGGGTAGGTGCAAATGGACATGTTTGTCAACAGCAGTGAGGATTACCATGATTGAAGTAGAGGAGCCAAATTGGAGATTATCTGAGAGATGATTTGGTATGAGGCATAGAGGTACTTGGAGCCTTAACTGTCAGATTTGGACCTATCTTGATAAATAAGGGAATTATCAGGGGATAAGATTTTTTTTTAAGGAAGATTAATGGGACACTGGTTTGTAGTATTTAACAAGAGACTAGTAATTAGGTAGTTGTAGTGATTTGGGCAATAGTTGGATGGTAGCAGTAGGTGTAGGGGCTCTTACCTCTGTATGACTTAGTAACTCTGGGACATGCAAAGGGGAAAAAAAATTAGTGCATGGAGGAATGAGTACCAGTCTAAAATAATTAATATTTAATTCGGTTTTCAATCCTCACTTAGATTTCTAATATTCTTATACTTGGTTTTTAAGAAGTACATACTCTATCAACAGCTTTTGATAGGAGATATTCTATATTTGAAAAAGAACGTGCTAACAACCCCATTGGGTCTTGGTTTGAAAAGAAAACAAAACATCTGTAATAAAGGGGAAATTTAAAGTTGGACTGAATAATAGACATGGTATTAAATATTATTTAATCTTCTTGGTGTTAGAATGGTATTGTTACATAGGAGATTGTCTTTATTTGTGCTTAAATATTTAGGGTTGAAGTATCTTGATACTTACATTTAAAATATAATAATATAGTAAAAGTATGTGTGTCTAAGTAATGTTAACAGATGCATTGAGATGGAGAGCATAAATTATGAAACACAGAACAGATACATAACTACATAGTCAATTTGAACAAAGAGAAAATGAGAAACAATGCTTTTTAATGAGAGAAAAATGATTTTATTTATTTTTTTAAATGCATTTTATTGATTTTTTTACAGAGAGGAAGGGAGAGGGATAGAGAGTTAGAAACATCGATGAGCGAGAAACATCGATCAGCTGCCTCCTGCACACCCCCTACTGGGGATGTGCCCGCAGCCAAGGTACATGCCCTTGACCGGAATCAAACCTGGGATCCTTGAGTCTGTAAGCCAACGCTCTATCCACTGAGCCAAACCAGTTAGGGCGAAGATTTTAAATAGATATAATCTTGCCCTAGCCGGTTTGGCTCAGTGGATGGAGCTTCGGCCTGCGGACTGAAGGGTCCCAGGTTCGATTCTGGTCAGGGGCACATGCCTGGGTTGCAGGCTCAATCCCCACTGGGTGGAGTGCAGGAGGCAGCTGATCAATGATTCTCACTCATCATTGACGTCTCTCTCTCTCTCTCTCTCTCTTTCTCATTCTCCCTCTCTGAAATCAATAAAAATATATTAAAATAAATAAATAGATATAATCTTTTACCAAATTGAAAGTTTTAGGGTAGATAATTTTTGCGATAAATGATGGCACATGTCAAAAGTGCAAAAGGTAAGATAGTTTAAAATACATCAATATTTGTGGAATTTAATTTAGATTATATGACATTTGAACAAGATCTCTTATTCTTGGCCATTTTTCTTTGTTATAGGTTCGTATTCAGGAGACTCAAGCTGAGCTTCCTCGAGGAAGTATCCCACGCAGTTTAGAAGTGATCTTGAGGGCTGAAGCTGTGGAGTCAGCTCAAGCTGGTGACAAGTGTGACTTTACAGGGACGCTGATTGTTGTGCCTGATGTCTCTAAGCTTAGCACACCAGGTTGGTAATTTGAGGCTCAAATCTAACAAATTCTGTTACCTGAACTGCAGAGTATCTAGCTTCTTGTATCTTCCTTATCTTATTTTGGGCTACCAATCAGAGGGTAAATTGGGAAGTATGATGAGAATAAAGACTAATGGATTTTGCTACAAAAGGTAGTGATCTGAAAAAAAAATCAGCCTAAATGAAATCTTTGGATTTATAGGTTTTGTGTATTTGAGCAATTTTTACTCAGCACCTTCAAAATTTGAGCTGTGAAACTACTTCTCATTCAATCTTTCAGGAGCACGTGCAGAAACTAACTCTCGTGTCAGTGGTGTTGATGGATATGAGACAGAAGGCATTCGAGGACTCCGGGCCCTTGGTGTTAGGGACCTTTCATACAGGCTGGTCTTTCTTGCCTGTTGTGTTGCACCAACCAACCCAAGGGTGAGTCTTAGTAGAATAGCAAAGCTTGAAAAAGATCTCCCCCAAGGCTGCTGCAAAGTTACAGGTTTCTGAAACCTCTCAGTTATCTAGTCAATGTTAAAGATACAGGTTGTTACGATCTGATTTTTTTTTTAGTTTTAAGATCAAATTTTTTTGTATCTCTCTGACAAGGAAAAATCTTGTTTTCATGTAAGAGCTCATTGCTTTAATAGCACTGGTACAAATAAACCATGGTGGGGGTTTATGTTTTTTAATTATCACGGCTCCTCTCATGCTCTTGGAGAAAGTGCAAATAGAAAGATTTAGTGATCTGGAAAGTAAAGTAAATTGCTTTCTGAGAGTGATGGGTTCCTGGTGTTAATAGTTGTTCAGAACTTGATTCTGTGTCCTGAATGGAAAAGCAGGTAGAAAGAGTTTGGAAAATCATCCAGTTTTGGAAAAAGAAATGAACATAATATTATTCTGTCACTTCTTTTTGTTGTTGTTGTTAATCCTCACCCGAGGATATTTTTCCATTGATTTTTAGGGAGAGGGAAAGACAGAAACATCGATGTGAGAGAAACACATCAATTGGTTGCCTCCTGCATGCCCCCGACCAGGGTCCAGGCCGGCTAGGAGCCTGCAACCAAGGTACGTGCCCTTGACAGGAATCGAACCCAGGACCCTGTGGTCCACAGGCCGACGCTCTATCCACTAAGCAAAACTATGTAGGGCTGTCATTTCTTTTTGATCTTCGCATCATTGGACTAGCATTTTAGTATGGCTCATCTCTTAACCACATAAATTTAGATAGCAATATAAAATAGTGGCTTTTTGTTTTTTTAATTCACAGGACAAATGACATACTCTCTTAATTAACTTAGAACTTATTAGTTGAGGATTTTTTAAAAACCTTTATAGTCAACAGATTCTGAAGTTGATCTCCCAGACTATAATTTGTTTGTAGTGAAGTGTCTTCTCTTTCACATTATTTTGACTGTTTCTGTACTAATATTTTTCCTTTCTTCTCTGTCCCTCAGTTTGGAGGGAAAGAGCTCCGAGATGAGGAACAGACAGCTGAGAGCATAAAGAACCAAATGACTGTGAAGGAATGGGAGAAAGTGTTTGAAATGAGTCAAGATAAAAATCTATACCACAACCTTTGTACCAGCCTGTTCCCTACTATACATGGTAAGAGTTCTATCCATTTGTGCCATAAACTTGAAATTCAAGATAATGATTCAAGATAAAACAGCAACATATGATTTCTTAAAGCACACAAATGAGATCATGAAAGTTTTTTTGTAGGTTTAAGTCATTTATGAAAGGAAAATATATGACTCCACTTAAAACGAGGTACCTAGAATAGGCAAGTTCATAGAGATTGAAAGTAAAGAGGTTACTGGGGGAGAGGAATGGGGAGTTACTGTTTAATGGATAGATTTCTGTTTAGTATGATGAAAAGCTCTAGAAATTTATAGGGATGATGGTTATAAAACATAGTGAATGTACTTAATTCCACTGAAATGTACACTTAAAAATGGTTGAAATGGGGGAAATGGTTGAAATGGTAAATTTTATGTTGTGTATACTTTACCACAATTTTTTTTAAAAGAAAAAGGGATCATGTAGTCTTCTTTTTCTGACTTTAGGACAGAACTTCTCTTCAGTATACTCTAGTATGCTAGTTTAATATCTGTGGGGCTTTTTTAATTTTTAGAGCTGGAGATTTCTTGATGTTTCTTGGTTACATGTACATGTCTATACCTTTGGTGGTTTCTTTTATGGGGTTTTTTTCTTTTGGCTCTTGGCTGCTAGCTGCTCGCTGTTATTAAAATCCTCTTGTGTGTTGAAGGGTATAACTAAATTTTCAGGCCTCATAATATAATGGGTTTTTCTCTTAGGTATATATTTTTTAATCATTACAATTAACCTGTTTTTTTACGTAAATATTTGATAAATGAAATTGAACTGAAATTCTTTATGTTAATAATTGTTTATGGATTTTGGAGTGTCGTCCTTTAATAATGAATAGGGTAAAAAAATTTATGCTGCTTCACTTTTCCCATAAATTATTGCTTCATAACAAATTACCCCAAAATTTAGTGGCTTAAAACAACAAACATTATCTCATACAGTCTATGGGTCAGGAGTTGACAGAGGCTTAGCTGGGTGGTCTGCTCAGTCTTTTAAGAGGTTGCAGCCAAGACATCAGCTGGGGCTACAGTCATTTGAAGGCTTTGCTGGGGCCAGAGGATCCATTTATGAGGGAGCTTACTTACATGGCTTATAGGTCAGAGTAGCTTTGGTTGTGGAATGGGTTTTTTAATTTTCTGTTTTTAAGAGGTGGTTTTTGTAAATCTCCCAGCACCTTGTTGATGGAATTCACAGAAAGTCATAATAATTAGCACAGGAAAATATTTCTAAAGATCCATTGTTTTCTAATTGTGCATTTCCTTCTTATATTGGATTTATATAGTTCTTTGAAGCATTTTATCTAATCCCTATGAGTTCACTTAGCATGAATTTATATTCAGCACTGGTTACTATTGGTAATACAAAAGAAGTAGGTCATGGACCATTCTCAAACTGTTGATTGAATTGCATGCCATTAGAAAGACTAGAAAATACGATAGATAAACTGAGGGGGGCATAGTTTATTTATGGGGAGAGATATTTGAGGACTACCTCATAGAGAAAAGCTTTGCATAAGGTAGTGGGACTTGTGAGCAAGGTAAGCCTCTTAGAAGGGTGAACATTGGCACCGGTGACACCTGCAGTGTAGGTGAAGACATTGGTTAGGGGACTTCAAATTCCAGAGCATGAACCAAGATTAGGAGCCAGGTATTTTTACTTCAGTCTTGTGCTTTGCTTCACGTTTATCTGCTCTTTTGGTTGATAAACATGCCTTTGGAATTTCCTGTGATATGTTTAGCCTCATGTTGAAAAATACCTTGGGTTTTTGTTTCAGGCAATGATGAAGTAAAACGGGGTGTCCTGCTGATGCTCTTTGGTGGTGTTCCAAAGACAACAGGGGAAGGAACCTCTCTTCGAGGGGACATAAATGTTTGCATTGTTGGTGACCCAAGTACAGCTAAGAGCCAGTTTCTCAAGTAAGTGTTTGCTCATAGTAGTGCAGCAGGAAAAACTGTGCATGGTTCAGGCTCTGTGCTACCAAGAGTGCAGTCAGTGTGCCTGTACTAGAGCAGGAGTGTAAATTAGGACTGTGTTGAACATGTAACTCACTTGGATTCAAAACACCGTAATTTTTTTTAACAAACTGTAACAATGTTTTATAATTTTGGAATAGGGAAAAAATTGCCTGCAATCCCATTCCCATGTAGAACTCTTTTAATCTTTGTATAATGTCTTTGTATAATCTTTGAATACATAAATATGTATTTTCATTTTAATATACCCTAAATATTTTTCCTTCTGTACTTTCACAACTTTTTTTGGTTGGTGTACTGTAACTTATAAAATCATTTCCCTAGCCTGTCGTAGTTTATTTTAATGATTATATAGATATTGATACAGTGAATACCATGATATGTAGAAATTTTTATTTAAAATTTTTTTGTTTCCTATGGGTAAATTCCAACTATAGGATTGCTGAGATTTAAGAATACAAATATCTTTAAGGTTCTTAAATAGGACACACTTTGCCAAAGCAGTGCTATAAGCATGAGACTTTTTTTTTTTTGCCAGCCTTATAAGCATAAGTATTGCAAGAACTTGCTTACTTTTAACTTTTTAAGAAACTTAGAGGTCAAAATAATAGTAACCCATTTTGAGCACTTTCTGTGTTCTTGTTGCTGTATATATGTGTATATTATGTCTTATCCAACATCACCCAGACCGACATGTATTAGTCTCTTTTTTCAGGAAGGCAAACAAAACCCTCATATTATGTCTATTCTTAGACCAGAACCAACACTGTCTTGAATATCAAAGCTTTGTAATAAGTTTTAAAATCAGAAAATGTGAGTTGTCCAACTCTTTTTCCAGATTGTTTTAGCTATTCTGGGTCCTTTGAGTTTCTGCATGAATTTTAGGATCATCTTGTCAGTTTCTACAAAGAAGCCAGTTGTGATATTAATAGGGATTGTGTTGAATCTGTAGATCAATTTGAGGTATATTGGCATTTTTTTTTAAGAGGGGGAAAGGGAGTAGCCATGGCAGCCTTGAGCTTGCTGCAGCGGACTTCGGTCACCGCTGACCATGCTCTCTGGCCACCACTTGGGCACGTGGCTTGGATCCGGGGCCTTTCTCACGTGTGGCTTTCCGAAGGCTATTGCTCCTGTAAGACACAGTGGAGACCATGAGAAAAGACTCTTATCAAACCTTCTGGATTCTATGATAGGCGTTCTTTGAATTTACTGAAATTCTACATTATGCTGACTGGGATTCCAGTAATAACTGGCCTAACTCTGGTGAATGTATTCATTGATGAAACTGAATTAGCAGAAATTCCAGAAGGCTATATCCCAGAACACTGGGAATATTACAAGCATCCTATATCAAGATGGGTTGCCCGAACTTTCTATGATAGTCCTGAAAAGAATTATGAATGAACAATAGCTATCCTTCCCATTGAAATTGAAAACGCTGAATTATGGCTAAAGGAGCGGGAAGTATAGGGTGTCCCAAAATTCACGCAGGAAGTAATTTTGATAGAAAACACAGGTTTATAATGAAAAATTGTAAATTTTTTATTGATTCATAAAGTATACAGTATAGGGTTATGTATGGAATAGCACATCGGGTAAATGGCCTCCATGGCTTTGCTGGCACATACGCAAAGCCGTGGTCTTCATTGGTCTTCATTGTCCCTGCTCCTGGGCCATAATTGGTACTTGGTAATGTTTATCAAATTGAAGGGATTGAAATCAAAGGGCAACAGATATTAGAATCTGATTCAATAAACCAAGTAAAATTAGGCTTTTATTTGTTGTTGTTGTTAATGCTCACGCAAAATTTAAATCTTGCGTGAATTTTGAAGATTTATATGAAGATTAATGCGTACAAGAGACAATGGTCCCTGGTATCAGGCACCAACCATTGATAATGCTCTAAAAACAAGTCCCGACAACTGATTTTTTATTTCTCTAAATACAAAGTACATTTTCTTTATGGGAAAATGAAATAATAAATATATTCTGTACTTTTGCTCAGAATAATGAATAAAATACTTCCATTGCTCTGTTTCCGAGTGTTGGTTCAGACTAAGGTTTTTTTCTGTGGGTGATTTTAATTTTTTTCAGCTTTGTGAGGCATAACCGACAAAAATTGTAACATTTAAAGTGTACATTGAGGCGCCCTCTTAGCGCAGCAGGCAGCGCGTCAGTCTCATAAAGTGTACATTGTGGTTATTTGATATGTGGGTACATTGTGAGTGGCAGATTAAGACTTGATTTGGGAGTTTCAGCTTCCTCTTTTAAGGGGTTTTAAAAATTTTTAAAGTTGGAGAAATAGGAATTTGTGAACTTCTTAAAGGTGTAACTTTGAAAGATTACTGTTTTACTTATCTGATAAATGGAAGTTAGAGAAATCTGTTTTACTTTTCTGATAAATGGAAGTTAGAGAAATCTGAGTATGTTAAGTATCAGGAAGTATAGGGGCAAACTCAGAGTTTTAAATTATACAAATATTGAACCAACTGGATAAAACATTAATAAACATTTTATTGAACCAACTGGATAAAACATTAATAAACATTTTCAATGAACAGAGAGAGAGAGAGAGAGAGAGAGAGAGATTTATTGTTCCACTTATTTATGCATTCATTGGTTATTTATTGTATTGGCTCTGACCAGGAATCAAACCTGCATTCTTGCTGTATCAGGACGCTTCAGCCAACTGAGCTACCCTGCCAGGGTGTATATTGGCTTTTTAACAATATTAAGTCTTCTGATCCATAAACATGGGACATCTTTCCATTTATTTAGGCCTTCTTTAATTTCTTTGAACAATGTTTTATAGTTTTCAGGGTATAAGCTTGCACTTCTTTTGTTAAACCTATTCCTAAGTATTTTAATCTTTTTGATGCTATTTTATTTTCATTTTGGGGTTGTTCATTGTATGTATATATGAATGAAATTGATCTTTTGTCTCACAACCTTGTAAGAACTCTTTTATTAGTTGTAACGTTTTTGTAGATTCCATAGGATTTTCTGTAAGATGATGTTATCTGCAAATAGTGATAGTTCTTTCAAACTGGCTGCCTTTTGCTTTTCCTTGCCTAACTGCACCTGCTACACCTTTGAGTATATTATTGAATAGAAGTGGTAGAGTTGACATCTGTGTCTCATTTTCCTAATCTTGGTGGGAAAGCATTCAGCCTTTAACCTTCAAGAATGATGTTAGCTGTGGGTTTTTATAGATGCTATATCAGGTTGAAGGGAAATCTATTTCTCATTTGTTGAGTTCTTATCATGAAGGGGTGTTGGATTTTGTCACGTGTTTTTTTTTCTGAAACTATTGAGATGGTTTTTATCTTTATTAATGTGGTATATTATTAATTTTTGCTATTAAACCAACCTTGCATTTTTATAGTAAATCTCACAGCTAATTTTATTTTTTAAGTGCAAGGCGTTCTAATAAATCATTATTGCTGAACTTTTATTACTAAAGACTTTTGAAGTTGATGTTTTTGTCATGTATGAACTTCATCTTACATTTGACAGGAATGGATTTAAATCTATCTAAAAGGCCAAAAGAGAAAGGCTTTATGTTCAGTCTGTGGTTTCATATTCAGTCTAATATAGGTATCTCTGGATTGCTTATGATTAATGCCTTTCTCAGTTTTTTAAAAATAAATTTAAATTCTTAATTGACAAATGCTGTTAGGTGATATTCCTGCACAGAATGTTTTGTAGTCATATATTAATGAATATGATAACCTTGAACAGGCATGTGGAGGAGTTCACCCCCAGAGCTGTCTACACCAGTGGCAAAGCATCCAGTGCTGCTGGCTTAACAGCAGCTGTTGTGAGAGATGAAGAATCTCATGAATTTGTTATTGAAGCTGGAGCTTTGATGCTGGCTGATAATGTAAGAACATTTTATACTCTTGTATATAAAGAAATCAGAATATTCCTTACCATGTCAGTAAAGACCTATAAGTTTCTATTAAAAAGATGTCCTTAAAAAAAAAATAAAAAAATTAAAAGATGTCCTTTAAAAAGAGCATTTTTAGTAAATAATCTTTATTTGACATTGATTAATTAGATCTGTAAAGGCATGTAAGTTGTAGCTATATCTATATATATAAAAGGCTAAGTGACCTTCTGACCATCCAACCGACCAGTAGGTATAATGCACACTGACCACCAGGGGGCATACGCTCAACACAGGAGCTGCTGAGTGACAGCAACTTTGCAGAGTGCCCTCTTGCACTCCAGGACCCTTCAGAGAGCAGGTTTTGGCCCACCTGCCGGAGGCACTCAGCTGGAGGGACCATGGGAGGTTGGCTCCAGGGTGTGTCCGGCCGTTTTTGCCCAGTCCCTCCCTGCCGGGCACCTTCTAATTTCTTTTCAATGTGCACAAATCCATGCACTGGGCCACTAGTATGCTTATAAACATTGTTTCAATTTTACTCTTCACTTCTGCAGCTGAAAATCAATGTTGAAGTGACCCAAAATATTTTGACCCTGAGATTTACACAGTTTGGTGTGTTTTTTTTAATATACCTGTACTGATTTCACAGAGGAAAGGAGAGGGAGAGAGAGAGAAACATAAATGATGAGAGAATCATTGATCGGCTGCCTCCTGCACACTCCTTAGTCTTAGTCTAAAATGAGTCAAAAGCATATGGTTCCTTCTAGCTCTGGGATCTACTGTGCTCTAGTAGAGGGAATTAGGATTGATTATTTACCTCTCTTACAGTATAGGTGCAAACTTTGAGTTTACTTGCTATTTGACACCTAAAAGGCAGTTTCTTATGCTAGATTTGTTTGGTTACAGGGTGTATGTTGTATTGATGAATTTGATAAGATGGAAGTGCGGGATCAAGTTGCTATTCACGAGGCTATGGAACAGCAGACTATCTCCATCACTAAAGCAGGCGTGAAGGTACATGTGTCCACTTCTGTTCCACTGCATCGTGCCTTGTAGATTGATGTAGCTCTAGAGACATTCACCTGGATAAAATGCATTATTTCAACATAAAATGTTATTTGTTGAAATGGAAAACACAGCCCTGAGGATTATTAATCCAAATTATAGGTACTGTGAAAATGTGTCACTATGACAGAAAATAGAGGGTACTGGTGAAAATTGTAGCATTTCACAGTTCAAAGTTTTCACAAAGCTTCAATATTTTTTGATAAAGCAGGTTTTCAATTATAACAAAAATAATCTATTTAAATGAAAATAATAGGTACAGTCATGTGCCACATAACATTTTGGTCAAGAATGGGCCACATATGTGATGGTGGTCCCATGAGATTATAATGGAGCTGAAAAATTCCTATCACCTAGTGACATCTTAGTCGTAGTAATATCTTAGCACATCACATTACTCACATGTTTGTGGTGATGCGGGTGCAAACAGACCTACTGTCCTGCCAGTTGTATAAAGTAGAGCACACACAATTATGTACAGTACATAATACTGGGTATTATTGTTTTAGAGTGTTCTCTTCCTACTTATAAAAAAAAAGTTAGCTATAAAACGGTAAGCCATACTAAGGCAGCAACCTCATACATGATGTGTTTACATCTCTTGATTGCATCATCTTCTCATGCTTGATTGAGTCTCGTTGTTTTATGCAGTAGGCTATACCATCTAGGTTTGTGTAAGTGCACTCTATGATCTTTGAACAGCCATGGAATTGCCTTACAACTCATTTCTCAGAACCTACCCCCATCATTAAGTGATACAAGACTGTACAATATTGTGACTAACATTCGAGAGAATCAAACTTTTTAAATAAAGTAATACATTCAAGTAGTGAGGAAAATTTAAGCAGTACTCTAAAATATAAGGAAGAGAAATCTTCCCCTGCAACTCCCAGCACTAATAAGTACTCAGAAATACCTGCTGAGTTTATGCCCCTTTTAGGAATATTTTATATAGAAACAAGCATAATACATATAGTTTTGTTCCTTACTCATTCAACATCATAATTCTATTTTGGCAATCTTTCTAAAGGGTGTCCCAAAATTATCGCAAGAAGTAATTTTGATAGAAAACACAGGTTTATAATGAAAAATTGTAAATTTTTTATTGATTCATAAAGTAAACAGTATAGGGTTATGTATGGAATAGCATATCGGGTAAATGGCCTCCACGGCTTTGCTAGCACATGCGCACTCTTTTGTTATTGCCTGAGCAGCCACATTTTCGAAGAAGAATGGTCCGATGATGCCTCCAGCCCAAAATCCGCACCAAACAGTGACACGTTGTGGATGCATTTGTTTCTCAACAATCACTCTTGGATTTTCTGAACTCCAAATGCGACAATTTTGTCGATTAACCAAGCCATCAAGATGAAAATGAGCCTCATCGAAATTCAGCCACATTTATGCAAAACAGTCATGGAAAATTTCAACAAAAGAGTGCGTATGTGCCAGCAAAGCCGTGGAGGCCATTTACCCGATATGCTATTCCATACATAACCCTATACTGTATACTTTATGAATCAATAAAAAATTTACAATTTTTCATTATAAACCTGTGTTTTCTATCAAAATTACTTCTTGGTGAATTTTGGGACACCCTTTATATTGGCACAAATTACATCCACTTTGGGTTTTTTTATTACTGCATGGTTTTCAGTTGTATGTACCCCAATAGACACCTACAGAGTGATATTTGGGTCCTTTTCAGCCTTTTGATTACAAACAATATTGTAGGTATCCTTGAACACACATCTTCCTGTACCTAGCTGCAAGATAAATTTCTAACAAGAAATCTCAGGCTTAATGGGTATGCACAGCATTTTGCCATCATCATATGGGAGTACCTGTGCACTGTGTGTTATTAGACTTTAATTTTAATAATCTAGTAGGTGAGAAATGATGTCTTAGTATTTTGGTTAGCATTTACTTCATAATGAAAAAGATCAAGCATTTTGTCATATGTTTATTGGCCGTTCCAGATGTCTTTTTAAACCTATCACAATTCTTTCTTTTGTGGTCAGGCTACTCTGAATGCCAGAACATCTATTTTGGCAGCAGCAAACCCAATCGGTGGACACTATGACAGGTCAAAGTCGTTGAAACAGAATATAAATTTGTCAGCTCCCATCATGTCCCGATTTGATCTCTTCTTTATACTTGTGGATGAATGTAATGAGGTAACCAACATTATCTATCACTCTTACTTCTTTTGTTATTTCCAATATGAGTAATTGAATGAGTCAGGCTTGAATATATACTCCTGAACAGCTGGCACATGTGTTTGCACTGATCTTTTATTTCTCTCCAGTTGGGCAAAGGTGTATTAAGCAGTTCAAAATAAAGTCACTTGAATTGCTGGTTCCACTTAATTGTGTTGAGGAATATAATGTTGTTTGTTTTTGCTAATGTTTTTTTAATTTTCAAAGGAAAAAGGACACGGTGCAATATACAGATCTTGTAACATAGAAACCCACACCTGAAACCTGTATGTTCATGTTTACCAATGTCACCCCAATAAATTTAACAAAAAAAAGAAAAAAAGAAAAAAAGAAACATTATAATTAATTTCCAATCATTCTCTTTAAGATTTTTATAAGAATTTTTTGTTTTGTTGAGGATCTTTTTAGTAAGCTTGAAAAAATTGGAATACCAAAGAAATTTCTTTTTTTCTCCTCCAAATCAGGAGTCATTAGTCTTCCTATATTTTCTCATAAAGTTGAGTGTGTATCACTTTTTCCCCTTAATTATAGAATAATTTGAAGATTAAATGTAACTTGGATTTGGACATGTTAACTATTAGAGTTATTTATACTTCATCTTAAATATTTAACAATACTGCACAGCTCAGATGGGCACAGGACTACAAAGTGACATTCTGTAGAAGCTAATATTATAGGCTGTACTGTTAATTACTGAGCATGGGGGTCCTGTATTGCATTAGGCACAATCCATACTCTTGCTTACAGCAAAACTTCAAATATTATCTAAATAATAGCTGCCTTCCATTAGTTTTTTATGTTTTGGTTTGTTTTTATCCCTTCACAAATCCATATAAATATTTAACCCACCTACCCATAGTTGGGAGTTACCTGATTTCATATATTTCTATTTGTACATAATCCATTAAATTAGTTTTTTAACTGTTGGAAATAATTTCAGACTTACAGAAATGTTCCAAGAAATATAATAGTGCACATGGTACCCATATCCTTTTATTCTATTCACATATTAACATTTTGCCCTGTTTGCTGTATCATTTGTTCTCTTTACATCTACGTGGTTTTTCTGTATCATTTAAGAGTAAATTGCTTATTTTTTGTATGATTTTTTTCTCAATATTAATACTGTGATGATTATCTTTATATATTTACAAATGGTAATATAAAGTTGTGGCTAAGACCATGGACTCTGAAGCTGGACTGTTCGAATCTTGGCTCCATTGCTTGCTGTGATATTGGACTAGTGATTTAACCTCTCTGAGCCTCAATTTATTCATCTGTAAAATAGGGGTAATAACTACCTAATAATAAGGTTTTGGTGAAGCTTATATGAGTTAATGCTTCTATACACACTTAGGCAATAGTGGCTGGCATATACTAAGGGCCCTAGAAATCTGCTATTGTTATTAAAGTCAGTTAATTCCTTCAGGAATATTCTTGGAGTGGGGCAAAGGTAAACATTTTAATTTGGTTTTAAATGAAACTGGTACCAAACTTGCCTCAGAAATCTTGTACCTATGAATACATCTTTCAGTGGCATATTAGAGCTTATTTTTAGCTATGACTAATTTCTTAATGCCTAGGATAGTCTGGAGTGGATATTGATGTGACTGATCAAAGTGATTTTTTTTTTTAATTAGGTTACAGATTATGCTATTGCAAGGCGTATAGTAGACTTGCATTCAAGGATTGAAGATTCGATTGATCGTGTTTATTCCCTTGATGATATCAGGAGGTATCTTCTCTTTGCAAGGCAGTTTAAGCCAAAGGTAACCTGCATTTTTTATACTAGAATAGAGCATCATGGGTATATTTTAAATGGCATTTAGAAAAAAAGATTACATGGAGAAATCTGAACCTGTACTTGTTTGGGTTTTTTGTTTCTTTATTTTTGGGGGTTTTGTTTGTTTGTTTAGAAGTTTGTTTCTTCAGAGAGTTGAGAAAAGGGCATTTTAAAAACATCTGAATAATTCCATTTCTTTTCCTTGTTATGTGCTAATAACAATTTTTTGGGGATGAGAGTTTTTGGGGGTTTTTTAAAATATATTTTTATTGATTTCAGAGAGGAAGGGAGAGCAAGAGAGAGATAGAAACTTCAATGATGAGCGTGAATCATTGATTGGCTGCCTCCTACCCACCCCCTACTGGGGATCAAACCCTCAACCTGGGCATGTGCCCTGACCGGGAATTGAACCTGCAACCTTGTTGGTGCATAGGACAATACTCCCAACTGAGCCACCTGGCTGGGGCAGACATTCTTTTATTTTAACCATTCCTAAGAATCATAAAAGTGTGTATGTGTTTAGTAGTCTACTGAATGCTCTCATATCTTTCTCTGAGGAAAAACTTGGATTCCTCTGGATAATTGTGAATGAACATGATTGTTATTTTACAGTAGTTGATGTAGTTCATTAGATTGAATCTGCACTGGATCCAGGATAGTTACTTAGACATTTATTTTTAAAATAAACCTCCATTTAATAGCCCAGCTGGAGTGGCTCAGTGGTTGAACCAGGAGGTCACAGTTCAATTCCTGGTCAGGGTACATGCCCAGGTTTCGGGCTCGATCCCTGGTAGGGGGCATACAGGAGGCAGACAATCAATAATTCTTGCTTATTGATGGTTGTTTTTTTTAAATATATTTTATTGATTTTTTACAGAGAAGGAGGGAGAGGGATAGAGAGTTAGAAACATTGATGAGAGAGAAACATCAATTCAGCTGCCTCCTGCACACTCCCTACTGGGGGTGTGCCCGCAACCAAGGTACATGCCCTTGACCGGAATCGAACCTGGGACCCTTGAGTCCGCAGGCTGACGCTCTATCCACTGAGCCAAACCGGTTAGAGTGCTTATTGATGTTTTTATCTCTCTTTCCTTCTCCCTTCTTCTCTCTGAAAATTAATTTAAAAATTAATAATAATAAATAAATAAACCTCCAGTTGGCATTTCCTAAAATAGAATATGGAAAGAAAAAAATGTTTGCTTGATTCTGGTTGATTCTAGGTTTTTACACATTATTGTCTGGCTTGACGTTTAGAAGTTATTCTTTTTTTTTAATGTGCCCTAACTGGGAATTGAACCAGCAACCTTTTGGTTAACGGGATGCCACTCCAACCAACTAAGCCATCTGGCCAGGGCTTGGAAGTTATTCTTAGTCTTTCATTATTTATCACTTTCACTTAGTTATCCTATATAAAAAAAAGCCTAGTATGCAAATAGACCGAATGGCCAGTGGAACAACTGGTCACTATGATGTGCACTGACCACCAGGGGGCAGACGCTCAACGCAGGAGCAGCCAAGGCGGGTGACAGCGGGGCTCCCGATCACCCTACCAGTCACCCCACAGAGGGAGGTGACCAGGAGCGGCGGCGGGGCGAGCAGGCAGCGCCAGGCCGGCCAATGAGGGTGCCAGCGGGGGCCCCTGATCGCCAGCCATGCCTAGGGACCCTACCTATGCATGAATTTCGTGCACTGGGCCTCTAGTTTATAATATTGGGATTGACTCTACTGTCCCAATAGAAGTTTAGTGCGTCTTTTAAAACTAAGGATTATGGGTCACTTTTGTGTGAAGAGGCATTTGTACTCCATGACTGTGTACTGGCCCTTCTCTGATCTTGGCATGCATTCTTTGTTAACATGCTGAGTTCCTTGCTCTGAAAAACTGAGGGTTCACTCTAGCTGGTTTGGCTCAGTGGATAGAGCGTCGGCCTGCGGATTGAAGGGTCCTGGGTTTGATTCTGGTCAAGGGCACATGCCCAGGTTGTGGGCTTGAGCCCCAGTAGGGGCCATGTAGGTGGCAGCTGATCAATGATTCACTCTCATCATTGATGTTTCAATCTCTCTCTCCCTCTTCCTTCCTCTTTGAAATCAATAAGTCATAATATATATGTGTATTGTCCTTTTTTTTCCTAAAGACAACATAAATGAATTGAATCTCAAGAATAGCCTGCGCATTGTTTAATGGGCTCTGGCATCTTGGGTGAAAAGATTACATCCTATCCCATTGCTTCAGCTTGTTACATATCTTTTATATATATAAAAGGCTAAGTGTCCGTCCATCTGACCAGTAGCTATCATGTGCACTGACCACCAGGGGCAGATGCTCAACGCAGGAGCTGCCATGTTGCACACTGACCATTTAAAAATAAACAGCACCATGGACCTGGCACTGACACACCAACACTCGGCTTCCCCCACGTGGGACACAGGCCCCGCCACCACCCCCCATGGCCCAAAATGCAGCCCACAGCCCAGCCCAGCCCAGCCCAGAAACGGTGGCTGTGGACGCTGGGTAATGACGTCACGTGGCAACATCCAGCTTCCTCTCCCTAGCGACTAGCATCCTTGGAGTTTCTTCAGCCCAGGAACCCAACTTGCTTTATAGCCAGGTGCTAACATTTTACAGTTTAACCAAATGTTTGTGAAGCATTTTCTCATGCCTCATCTCGTTTGATCCTCACAGAAGTCCTGGAGTAGGTAGATAGGAGACTCAGTGGAATCCTGTTTTCTTTTCATTAGCAAGATGAGAATAGCAACATTAAAATATTTCTTCTAATTAATTTCAATGTGTGTGAATCCATGCACCGGGACACTAGTCTTTTTTAGAAATTGTCATTTTCCTTAAATACTAACCCTGCTGCCTTCCTGTTTATAAAATAGTACATGGAATTCACTGGCCTTCTTAGTTTCTGTTGAAAGGCATTTCAGTGTTAATTCCTTGTCATTGGCTTCAAAGTTTTGACTTTCTCAGTTCCCCTAATGTCTCCACCTGGAAGGCTCTTAAACCTCTGGTTAACACAGCTCCCGTCAAGTAGAAACGCTCTGACGTCAGTGATGTTCTGAAACAGATTTCCAGAGAGTCGGAGGACTTCATTGTGGAACAGTATAAACGTCTCCGCCAGAGGGATGGCTCTGGAGTCAGCAAGTCGTCCTGGAGGATTACAGTGCGGCAGCTTGAGAGCATGATCCGTCTCTCGGAAGCAATGGCTCGGATGCACTGCTGTGATGAGGTATCAGAGCCACTTTAACACAATGGATGGGAAGAGAAATTGATTTGTTGGCTTATAAGCATGTTTTTATCTTTGGTTTGGGACATATTAACATTGTATAACTGTTGAGTGCTCGTAAGATATGTGACCTTGGGATTTCTCCCTTGAAGAAGGTTACTGTCAAGCATTTATTGAGTGTAGTTAAATAGTAATGAGATAGTCATATTATAGATTTGGTAATACTTATAGAGTGTTACTGTTAATGCTATTCATTCAAGAAACTGCTTATATATGCAGTTCTGATATCCAGAAAGTTTGTATTTTATTTTAGTGGTAACTTGGTTATCTATTGGTTCCCTACTATGAACAGTGATAAAACCAGCATGTTTCATATTTCCTACTCCCCTACCTCTCAACCATCTAATTTTAGAAAATAATATCTTAGCGTTTACCTTTGTGCAGTCAGATATGCTTATCTATCACTTGATTTATCATAGTTTGACTGGTACAGATGAGAGGCAGTCAGCACATTTATCTCTCAGGTCTCCCTGTTCTCTTCTGTTCCCTTCCCATTTCTATATATCATTTCTCTATCTTCAGACGCATATCATTTGCATTGTGTTCTGTCACTCTTAATTCCCACATTTGTTTTAATCTTAGTTTTGTAGCTAAATATATGCAAGGCTCAGTGGAGATTATTTTGTTATGATTTTCTAATCCATTTCTTGGCTGATTGAAATCTTCCTGTGAAGAGTTCAGTGAAAAAAACACCCACATTCATGAGAGTGATATTCTCTTAGTGTTATGTTATTTATAGTCTTTACCTGAATAATAGCCTGGCTTGATATACAACCTTTGGCTCATATTTTCTTTTTTTGTGAATTTTTCTACTGTATCCTAACATTAACTTTTGCTGTGGTGAAATCTGAGGCCAGCCCTTGATTAATTTTGCTCCCATGAATAACTTGTTCTTTCTCTTTTTCAAAAGTATTCTTTTTTATTTTCCTAGGCCAGTAAGTTTATTAGGATATGTCTTGATATTGACTGTTCTTAAATGACTTAGTGTCTTTGTTAATAGTTTTTTGTCTTTTTTAAAAATTGCTCTGCTGGGTTTATCTTGTTACAGGGCTCAGCTGGTTAGGGAGGGAGATTTAGAGAGACTGTAGGTTATTTATAAAAGTACTTGAAGCAACCCCCCCCAAAAAAAAACAACAACAACAAAAACATGGACATGTCATTTTTCTTTTAAATAAGCTTTTTTATTGAAGCAGAACATACGTATAGAAAAGTGCAAATATTATAAGTGTACAACTCATTTAACTTTCAGTGAGCATGCCTGTGTAACCTAATTTCACTTAGTATAATGTCCTCAAGGTTCATCAATGTTACAGCATGGACAGGATTTCCTTCCATGTAACATTCCATTGTATGTATTTAGCACATTTTTAAAATCCATCGGTGGATATTTGGGTTGCTTCCACACCTCTTGGCTATTTTGAATAATGGTACAATGGGCATAGGTATACTTTATTTATGTTTTAGATATTAACCCCCATCATATATAGCATTTGCAAATATTTTCTCCCATTCTGTAGGTCGCCTTTTTTACTCTATAATTTCCTCAACTTAGAAGTTTTTGAATTGGATGTAGTCTCATTTGTCAATTTTATTTTTTGTTGCCTTTGCTTTATTTTTATTGATTTCACAGAGGAAGGGAGAGCGAGACAGAAACATGAATGATGAGAGAGAATCATTGATCGGCTGCCTCCTGCATGCCCAATACTGGGGGTCGAGCCCACAACCAGGGCATATTCCCTGATCGGGAATTGAACTGTGGCCTCCTGGTTCATAGGTCAACACTCAACTACTGAGCCCCGCTGGCCAGGCTGTTGCCTGTGCTTTTGATGTCATATCCCAGAAACCATTACTAAATCCAATGTCATGAAACTTTTCAAACCCCGTTTTCTTACAGATTGTTTTTTATAGTTTTAGGTCTTTAATTTATTTTGAGTTAATTTATTATTTTGAGTTTCATTCTTCTGTATGTGATACCCAGTTTTCTCAGCACCATTTGTTGAAAAGACTATCCTTTCCCCAGTGGGTGGTCTTGACACCTTTGTCAAGATTATTTGACCACATACATAAGGTAGTTCCATTTTCATTGCTTTATGATCTATCAATGAATATATCACAGTGACTCACCAATTATTCTGTTAATGAACACTTAGTTTCCAATTTGGGTTCTTATGGGATATACATATCTTTTGATCATATAATGTATATATGTAAACTTTTCTGTTGGGTATATATATATTTAGGAGTGGAATTGTTGGGTCTTAGGTTGTACGTGTGTTCAGTTTAGTAAAGATTGCCAAAAACGGTTTTCCATAGTGCTTGTATCAATTTATATTTCCACCAGCGATGAATGAAAGTTGTTCTACATTTTTTTCCAACACTCAATATTGTTGGTCTTTTTAGCCATGCTGGTGACTGTATGGTACTATGTCATATTTCATGTCTGTGTGAGGGAGGGAGAGTGTGAGTAAACCAAAATACCGCTGTGATTTTGTCTGGAGAGAATCTGTTTGGTAAACCAAGAAGACTGACTTACTGATTTACCTCATCTTGATTGGTTTAGGTCCAACCTAAACATGTGAAGGAAGCTTTCAGGTTACTGAACAAATCCATCATCCGTGTAGAAACACCTGATGTCAATTTAGATCAAGACGAAGAAGTCCAAATGGAAGTCGATGAGAGCCCAGAGGGCATCAATGGTGAGACGTTTGTTTATAAATCTGTTCTGGAATTAGAGTCCAGAATGCCCTCTGAGATGCCATGGTAAAAGTACACTTGTTGATGGTTTTGAAGTCTCTGTGGCAAAAGGAAAAAGTGGATATTGAATTGTAATTAACTGTTTATAAGTTAAAATTTAATTAAGTAATTAACATAAAAATGTATTCTTACAAGACAAAATACACCAAAAATGGTGATAGTGGACTTAATTCCCCAACCTATTGTTATTTTGCTTTTGAATTAAAAACATTTTCTCAAATACATTAAAACAGAAAATTACCAGAATTTAAAGTTTTACATAAAAGGATAAAAATTTGCATATAATGTTATAGATGCATTTTAGATCATGAAATATTTCTTTTATTGATTTTAGAGAGAAAGGGAGGGGAGAGGGAGGGAGGGGGTGAGAGAGAGAGTGAGAAACATCAATGATGAGAGAGAATCATTGATCCGCTCCCCCTGTACACCCCTTACTGGGGATTGAGCCCACAACCTGGGCATGTGCCCTTAACCAGAATCGAACCCAGGACCCTTCAGTCCGCAGGCTGACACTCTGTCCACTGAGGCAAACCAGCTAGGACTAGATTATGAAATCTTTATCTCTCATCCTTCCCATTTCTTCTAACTTAGTTGTCTTTACTAATAGCACTTAGAAATTTGCCCTTTTTTTTGTTTGTTAATCCTTACCCGAGGATATTTTTCCATTGTTAATCCTCACCCGAGGATATTTTTCCATTGATTTTTAGAGAGAGTGGAAAGGAGGGAGAGAGAGAAACATTGAAGTGAGAGAGAGACATTGACTGGTTACCTCCCACATGCACCCCGACCCAGGCCAGGGAAGGAGCCTGCAACTGAGGTACGTGCCCTTAACCGGAATCGAACCCGAGACCCTTTAGTCTGCATGCTGAAGCTCTAGCCACCGAGCCAAACTGGCTAGGGCTGCTTTTAATTTTTATTTGTAAAATTACTAAATACCCAATATATCTTTGTTTTGAAGTTAGTATTGCACTATTAGTGTATGTATAAACATTTGATGCGGAAGTTTTGGAGGAACAGAAGGAAGACTCAGGTGCTTGATGTTTCCCTCAGGTCACGCTGACAGCCCTGCTCCTGTGAATGGAATCAACGGCCACAGTGACGACGCAGACCGCGATTCTGTTCCAAAAGCCTCCCTAAGGCTGGGCTTCTCCGAATACTGCCGAATCTCTAACCTTATTGTGCTTCACCTCAGAAAGATGGAAGAAGGTGAGGCCCCCAGGCTCAGTCCTTTACATAGCTGTGTGCACATAAACCACTTCTGATTGCTAAAGGTTGTGTTTTGTCGGGAGAAATGATAAATTGTTAGACAATCTTACTTTGGCAGGGTGTCAGCATATTCCAGCCTGGACTTTTCCCCACGAGTTCATTGTCAGACAAGATTTATGGGTTATTCATATTAATGTTGGCCAATTTTAATAGCTTGGAAGCAGGATTTGGGATTCTATAATGAATAGAGAAGTCCTTTATAATGTTTTTACAGATGCAAAAATCACTATTCCTTACTATAGCTTTATTTTAAATGTATGAACTCCTAGGTTATTTATATTTCATAGGCAAGTAATTGAACTCAAAAGACTGTATCAGCACAAAAACGTTCCAGACTAGGAATAAACTAAAACCCTCATTTCTCCATAGTTTAAGTGTGATATCTGGATAGCAGTACATTTCTTACCCGTAACTGCTTTCCCACAAGGTAGAAGGAAAAATAATGAAATCAAGGAGTCAAGCTTAAAACTTTAATTTGGTGGTTGGCCATCAGACATTTCTTATAAGTTCCAATATTCCGGCTTTCGGACAGATGCTATCATCACAGCACCCTGTCTGAGATGGAGTAAAGGAAGACCAGAGACTGTCTTGGCTTACTAAAGGTGTGAGCCCTGTAACCTCTGCTCTCTTTCCCCTGATAACTGGCCAGTGGGCGGGAGGAGAGAAGATAGTAAAGGAGCCACTAGAACAGACAGGTGCTCCCTTTTCATTTAAAAAGATTTGGGAGCTCACAGGTTCTTATGTTCATGTTATACTTTATTATTCTAGTTCTCTCTCGCACAAGTTTTAAACATGGCAGACCATTGATGGGGCAAAGATATGATTAGCACCCAGATAGTCTGCATTCCATAGATAAATTCTACTAGGTCTTTGTTTCTTTAAAAAAGAAAAAAAGTCACTGTTCACCCAGCCAATTAAATGTTGTTTTAATTAAAATAGCAGAACCTATTGACAATGTTAAGCGAGTACTTACTCTACAGCCATAATAAACTTTTCAAAGGAAGTTATCAGTAAAGCTAGAATTTTCCAATTTTTATTTTGCATTTTATTAGCAATTGCTAGAATCAAGACTAAGTAGACTTTTTTTAGGTTATATTTTATTTTATTTTTTTAAATATATTTTATTGATTTCTTACAGAGAGGAAGGGCTAGAGATAGAGAGTTAGAAACATCGAAACATCGATGAGAGAGAACCATCGATCAGCTGCCTCCTGCACATCCCCCACGGGGGGTGTGCCCGCAACCCAGGTACATGCCCCTGACCGGAATCGAACCTGGGACCTTTCAGTCCATAGGCCGACGCTCTATCCACTGAGCCAAACCGGTTTCGGCCAGGTTATATTTTATTTCTGTGTTATAATATTATGCAGGTTCCAACTTTCCTTGTGAATTTAGAGTTCTGCTTTGGACTCTTAGAACCACACAGTTCAGTCAGTATGAATAGACCTTGCTGGAATCAATTGTTAATTTTTTGTTTTGAATAAAATCCTGTGGTTTTGTTTTTTAATGTTTTTATTGATTTTGGAGAGGAAGGGAGAAGGAGAGAGAGAGATAGAAACATCAGTGATGAGAGAAAATCATCAATAGGCTGCCTCCTGCACACCCCTTACTGGGGATTGAGTCTTAAACATGGGCATGTGCCCTGATCAAGATTCGAACCCATGGCCTCCTGGTTCATGGGTTGACGCTCAACCACTGAGCCACACCGGTTGGTCAATTCCCATGGTTTTTGCTTCTCAGTTGACCTCAATTCCAGTCTGTCTTTTTCCAAAGAAGAAAAGTTATATTTAAGAAGTTTTGCTTGCTGTTGTTTCATTCCTAATTTATGCCTTCAGTTGATGTTGGCAGACATTCTCTTAGATGATGAAGCATAAAAAGGTGAAGGAAACACCTTATACTCTGAAATATTAGTAGCTTTAAGGCTTGTTTCTTATCATCTCTATTTAATTTGATTTTTCTCTTCAGGATAAAGTCAAGCATACAAGTAATATGACAGGTTATTTCAGGCTTATACTGGAACATTGCAAATCTTACTTCGGCAGATATACTTTCTGACTGGTTGGTGGTTATCTAATCTGTACATATCTGTGTGTGCAAGCCCCCAGGATTGACAGTACAATTTGCTAGAAAGATAATTTAACCCTTTTAAAATGTATTTTTGTTGCAGAAGAGGATGAGTCGGCATTAAAGAGGAGTGAGCTTGTTAACTGGTACTTGAAGGAAATTGAATCAGAAATAGATTCTGAAGAGGAACTTATAAATAAAAAGAGGATCATAGAGAAAGTAATTTATCGACTCACCCACTATGTACGTACAGAACTTTGCTTGCTTGGGTTTTGATGAGGGAGGGAGCTCGTGCCTCTTGTGTAGGTTGGTTAGATGTTCATTTATTTTGAATCATTGGGTCTAGTTAGAACTATGAATTGTAACAGAATTGACAGCATTTGATTGACTTATTTCCTCTATTATAACAAGCAGAATGTAAGTCAGATCTGGGAAGGTGGATTTAGGGTCTTATTATTTGAGGGTTTTTAACCTTTGTTTTCTCTCTCATTACAAACTTTCAAGCATCAACCACTATTACCTAATTTTTATATTTCACCTTCCTTACCTTCATTATCCAGTTTACATTCTAATAATCACTCTTGTCTTTTACCTTCAACTTCATTCTCTCTTTGTGTTACTTGTTTGGCCAGACCCCAGTCTTGGTTAAATCTAATTCTTTCTTTATACTCATATCCAAGCATTTAAAAATATCTAGAGAAAAGCATGCAACCATGTGCCCATTCTTATTTAAATGCATGACCACAAGTCTCCAGTGGACAATTCTGTATCTTATAGACTTTACAGTAGCCCTGCCGGTGCTGTTACTTTCCCCTAGTCAGTTCACTTTGTTAAAAGACCATTATATACGTACTTTCTCTCTGCTCAAATTAATTGGCCCTTCTCAGTATTCAACCTGTCAGCAGCATTTGTCACAGTTTGTCTTTGCTCCTGGAAATACTTGTTCCCTTGTCTTCTGAGTCACCATATTCCCCTGGGTCTTCTCCTGTCTCACTGGTTATTTCTCTTCAGTCTCTTTTTCTGAATCTTTTTCTCTTGTCACTTTTTTTTTTAAATTTCTTTATTGGTTAAGGTATTACAAATGTGTCCTCATCTCCCCATTAACCCCCAACCTCCCCCCCTCTTGTCACTTCTTAAATGGAGTACTGTGCTCATTCCTCAGACCTCTTTTCTATTTACATTCACTACCTAAGTCAGTGGTTCTCAACCTTCTGGCCCTTTAAATACAGTTCCTCATGTTGTGACCTCCAACCATAAAATTATTTTTGTTGCTACTTCATAACTGTAATGTTGCTACTGTTATGAATCGTAATGTAAATATCTGATATGCAGGATGGTCTTAGGCAACCCCTGTGAAAGGGTCGTTCAACCGCCAAAGGGGTCGCAACCCACAGGTTGAGAACCAATGCCTTAGAATCATTCTTGATTCCACTTTTCCCTCACAACTTCTCTTTTAGCAGCAAATTCTATGAGCCCTACCTTCAGTATGTGTATTTTCTGTTCTTTTCTCACCACCTTATGTCTGTCCCTCTTTGTATTGGCTTTCTGCCCAGTAGCTAGGCATCTTTTAACAAGTCAAATTATTTTAGTGCCCTACCTTCCAGTTCTTCCCTTCCACTTAGAATAAAATCCAGTTGCCAATACCATGGCCTGCAGAAGCCTACACAGACCACCAGCCTCTGTCTGTCTTGTTCACTTCATTTTATTGCCCCCTTTCTCTTCCTATCCTCCTCAGGGACACTGGCCTTATCACGGTTCCTTTGACACACCTCGCCCTTTGCCCTTGCCCAGATCCCCTCCTCCGTCCTGAAAGAGGCTTTTATTGCCCAGTCTGTTGAAATAGCCTCCTTGCTGTCACCCCGTTGCCCTGCTGTGTGCTTCTTCATAGTGCTTATTGCCTGCCAGTATATTCCTTAGGTGTTGGGTTTATCTCTCTCGTTAGAAGGCAGGCACCATGAGGGCAGGGACTTTAACCACAGTATCCTCAGGTTCTACAGTGTTGCCTGGCGAATAGAGGGGTCCAGTATTTCCTGAATAATTGAATTTTTCTGTTCAAATGGCAGAGATTCAATTGTCCTGCATTTTGCTTCAGTGCTCACTATAAACATATTGTAGGTATCACATCTGAGGGTTGTCTTATCTGAAAAACTTTACCCGTGAGAGCAGATGCAAATGAGTGTATAATTTCAGGAGCTGATGAGAACAGCTATCCATATCAGAACTTAATAAATAATATATATGAAAACAAAGCTAATAATCACTCCATAACCGGGGTGGTGCATGCTCAGAATTGTGTTTCAAATAGTGGGTAGTGTTTTTGCACCAGGCCCGCCCTTCCCTCCCTAGAGCCCCCTGGGATCAGTGTAAGATAAAATGATCCATGTGGAAATCCACATTGGGCCACATTTTGAAATTAACTGACCTACACTGATTAATTTGACTCACTGCCTGAGCTAATTCACGCAAAAGACTAGCGAACTTGTACGGTGCTGATCAAGTGTTCTCCCTCTGAGGGTGTGTTAGTACATAGAGTGCTTGAAAGTGTCCAGTCCTTCTTAATGGCATTAATGCTCATTCTGTGGGACTTTGCCACCTTCTTAGGATCAAATCACTGTTTCCTGAGTTCCTCCATACAGGCCTGGCTAGGAGTCCTTCTCATTTGTAGATGTTTTAGGTTGATGTATAGGTACATCATAGGCTTGAAATCTGTCATCAATATTTTTAAGCCACCTGGCATGTTCTTTTTTTTATTTTTTATTATTATTAGCTCTTAGAGTGAAATTTATCTTCAGATTCTACTTCTGATTTATGAATGGGTAGTAAAGAAAGTTCAATGACCAGTAATTAAAATTATCAAGATATTACGTGAAACTAAATACTTTTATCAGAGTGATAAACATATCAGAGTATTTTACACAATTGCAAATCTTAAAATTCATACATCTTGCCTTTTGAAATTATATTTACAAGTACTTGATGTCGTATGCCAGGAAACCTTATTAAAATCACAATGACTGTTGAGCTTACTTACACAATCCTTAATTTTTCTTTTTAAAAAAATGTATTTTTACTGGTTTTAGAGAAGAAGGGACAGAGGGAGGGGAGGGGAGAGACAGAGACAGACAGAGACACATCACTTGGCTGCCTCCTGCACAGCCCCCTATTGGGATAGAGCCCAAAACTGGGCATGTGCCCTGATTGGAGGTCGAACTGGCCACCTCTTGGTATGACACTCAACCACCCGAGCCACATCACCCAGGTCCATATTTCTTAATTTTTAAAAAGAGGTTTATGGTGTGAAAAGGTCTATATCCAAATGGGGACAGGTTTAGCAGATCCTTAATAATGATTTTAAAGTATAGTCCTTTTTCTACGAGTGTCTGGAGGGGAAATGAAAGAAAATGCTAGTAGCAAACACTCAGGAGAAGGGTCGGGTGCTGTGTACCTGGCATGTCTATAACACTGTGGAGACCTGAGGATGAATGTTTGTGCTTCACAGGATCATGTTCTCATTGAGCTCACCCAAGCTGGATTGAAAGGTTCCATGGAAGGGAGTGAGAGCTATGAAGAAGATCCCTACTTGGTAGTGAACCCTAATTACTTGCTTGAAGATTGAGATATTGAAAGCAACTAACCAAAGAAACTGCGGCCCTCTGCTTCCTGGCCTGGAGCCTGGGGTCTGAATGGAGCTCTGCTAGGGAGAGAATGTTTCTGGGAGCAAGGCTTCGGGAAGATGCATTGCTGAGTAACGAACCAAGTTGAAGGTCCTGTGTGCCGCATACACTTCTATGCCAACGTGGGCCTTTGTTTAGTGTGCTTCTTATCTAAGTGAAGTTGGAACCCAATAATGTGTGGTTTCAGTAACTAAGACCTTTGCTTTCATTTGTAGGAAAATGGTCCATTACTTTTATGGTATGTAGTATTTTATTGGGGAAATAACTTTCAATTGCTAACTATTGCAGTTTTTCACCAAAATAAAATAACTTGTTTTGCATTTGTCTTGAATTTATTTATACTCTTACTAGAGGCCTGGTGCACGGGTGGGGTCCCTCTGCCTGGCTGGTGATCGGGGCCGGCCGCCCAGAGGGAGAGACTGCAGGAGGTTGGCTGGCCACAGGAGGTTGGCTGGCCACAGGAGGTTGGCCAGCCGCGGGTTGGTCATGCACCAGTGGGGTCCTTTGGCGTGGCCTGCGGGGATTGGGCCGAAACCGGCAATCCAATGCCACCTGCTACTCCTGCCTGCCGCTCCCGCTCATCCCAGCCCTGCTGTGCCTGCCACGGGCTCGCACCCAGTCAGTCCCAATCGTGAGAGGCTCACACCGCAGCAGCGCTTGCCAGCCGTGAGCCCTGCGTCTGGCTCCCATTGGTCAGCTGAGCGGTGTTACCTCTGTGGGAGCACATTGACCACCAGGGGGCAGCTCCTGCATTGAGCATCTGCCCCCTGGTGGTCAGTGCGCATCATAGCGACTGGTCAACCGGTCGTTCAGTTGCTTAGGCTTTTATATATAGAGAGATTGTTTCCATCTACTTGTAACTATGAGTCTTTTCTTATTATTTTTAAAATATATTTTTATTGATTTCAGAGAGGAAGAGAGAGAGAGAAACATTGATGATGAGAGTGAATCATTGATCACCTGCCCCCTGCACGCCCCCTACTGGGGATCAAGCCCCCAACCCGGGCATGTGCCTCTGACCGGAATCAGTCTGCAGGGTAAAGCTCTGTCCACTGAGCAAAACCAGCTAGGGCATCATTACTTTGTAATAGTTTAACTTTTGTGCCCTAAGAGTTATTTTCTAACTTTTTAAAAAATATATATTTTATTGATTTTTTTACAGAGAGGAAGGGAGAGGAATAGAGAGTTAGAAACATCGATGAGAGAGAAACATCGATCAGCTGCCTCCTGCACACCTCCTACTGGGGATGTGCCCGCAACCAAGGTACATGCCCTTGACCGGAATCGAACCTGGGACCTTTCAGTCCGCAGGCCAACGCTCTATCCACTGAGCCAAACCAGTTAGGGCTCTAACTTTTATTTTAAGGGAAATGTGTGATTTTATATATTATAAACCATTTCCAAATTTTATGGCTTTCTTCCAGGTAAAAGTTGTTGCTGTTTATGATACTAACTTCCTGAAACTTAGTTATCAGTATACTGATGATGCAGTTTCTATTGCAGCTTTTACCAGATGTCATTCTTGGCCTGTAGGGCCAGTTAAGGCGTGTTCATATGTGGTATGTGAGTTCAATAATAGTAATTTCACTCTCCATTGGCTTGAAAAAGATAGGGTGGGGACACTGGGAATAGAGAAGCTGCACAGTTAGCAAATGCAGGGTTATAAGCTCCTTCAAAAGTATGTTCCTAATTAATGAGGGTATTAGAGGCTGTTGGGATGAAGATACCTTGGGATCTCAGACTTGCTAGCGAGGCTGAGATACTGGTGCAAAAAACGGACAAATGTCAGGCAGGACATTCAGTAACAGGTGTTAGGAAGAACATTCTAGAGAAAAGCTAGGAGACAGCAAGAAAGAACCCTTCTCTGTACTGACTCCCACTCGATGAAAATGGTGTTAAGAGGTCCTGAAAGAAGAGAAACAGCCTGGCAGGAGTTTGAACTTTAATTTGATCAACTATTTGCCCAAAGGAAAATTTGAAGCATAGGAAACCCGAGTTCTGTTTTGATGAATCTCATCCCCTTCCCAATTCTACCATTAGTGGGAGTGCAGGCTCCAGAGCAAACGAGGTAATTACTACAAATGCAGTCAGAGGGCTTTTTAAAATATATTTTTATTGATTTCAGAGAGAAAAGGAGAGAGAAACATCAATGATGAGAGAATCATTGATCGGCTGCCTCCTGTGCGCCTCCTACTGGGGATTGAGCCCGCAACCTGGGCATGTGCCCTTAACCAGAATCAAACCTGGAACCCTTCAGTCCACAGGCTGATGCTCTATCCACTGAGCAAAACCAGCTGGGGCTACAGTCCGTCTGAATGAGTGCTTACATTTCCACATAACCCCCTTCCTCCGCATGTTACTTGTCAGGAAGGTAAAATGGATAACGGCATACAAGATCTTTAGTAAGTGGGTAGATATAACGTGTTACTGAGTGGGACTACTTGAATGTTGAAATTGTCAACTAATTTATAAATTTAATGTATTTTCAACCAAATCCCAACAGATATCCATTAACAAGAGGGGAGTTCATAAATTTCTAGAAACATACAACTTACTGAGACTTAATCATGAAGGAAGAGAAAATCTGAGCAGACTAGTAAGGAGATTGACTCAATAATCAAAAACCTCTCAGCAGCCCTGCTGGTGTGGCTCAGTAGTTGAGTGTTGTTGACCCATGGACCAAGAGGTCACCAGTTTGATTCCTAGTTAGGGCACATGCCTGGGTTGCTGGCTCCCTCTCCAGTAGGGGGCATGCCGGAGGCTAAAACACTAATTAGAAAGAATATGTTCATTGCAGTGTTATTTACAATAGCCAAGATTTGGAAGCAACTCAAGTGCCCATGAATAGACAAATGGGTAAGAAAGCTGTGGTACATATATGCAATGGAATGTTAGCCATAAAAAAAGTGAAATTTTACCACTTGCGACAATATGGATGAACCTAGAGGGTATTATGCTAAGTGAAATAAGTCACACAGAGAAAGAAAAATACCATATGATTTCACTTATATGTGGAATCTAAAGAGCAAAATTAATGAACAAATAAAATAGAAACTGACTTATAGATACAGAGGTCAAACTGATGGCAGCTGGTTTGGCTCAGTGGATAGAGCGTCAGCCTGTGAACTAAAGCGTCCTGGGTTTGATTCCGGTCAAGGGCACATGCCCAGATTGCAACCTTGATCCCCAGTGGGGGGCATGCAGGAGGCAGCCGTTCAGTGATTCTCATCATTGATGTTTCTATCTCTCCCTCTCCCTTCCTCTCTGAAATCAATAAAAAATATATTTTTTTAAAAATCATCTTCATTTCAACAAAACCTAGATTCTGATTGTTCTTTGAAGGAGCTGGTAATGGCCAGGATCTTGATGTGAAAACACTTATCTGTAAAGATACTAGTATATGTACCCCTATGTTCATTTCAGCTTTGTTCACAGTGGCCGAGACATGGAAACAGTGTCCTTTGATGGACAATTGTATACAGATATGCTACATATATTCAATGGAATATTACTCAGCCATTAAAAAATTGAAATATTGCCATTTGTGACCACATGAATGGATCTTGAGAGTATTATGCCAAGTCAAAAAAGTCAGATGGAAAAGGATAAGAACCACATGATTTCACTCATATGTGGGATAATACACAAAAAGCAATAAACAAACAAACTCATTGATAGAGACAACAAAATGATGGTTACCAGATTTGAAGCTTGACGTCAAGGCCATCTTTAAAATTCCAGTAAATGAAATAAAATTGTTTCTATTAAAAAAAAATAGGAAAAGAGTAAATGTGTGCACACCAAGAAAAGTCCAGGAAAAAGAATGAAAGGAGAGGCTATGTCCTATCATAAAGTAAAAAGTACTACACAACTATAGAAATTTAAATTGTGTGGTATTGTCACAGGAATGGATAATCAAGAAGTAGAAAGTCCCGACATATCTATGTCTTTATAGAAATTTTGTTTCTGGTAAGGTAGCATTTCAAATAGTGGAAGAAGATGGCCTATTCAATAACATGTTAGAAATTGATAAGCCATGCCACACAATATACATACAGTTAAAATTCAAGATGAGCTAAAGATGTAAAGATTTAAAACAGGATAAAGGAATACAGGTTTGACATGAGACTTAAAACTATGGTACCAGGAATGTACTTTATTTTTTTAAATCTTTATTGTTCAGATTATTACATTTGTTCCTCTTTTTTCCCCCCATAACTCCCCTCCTTCCAGCTCCCACCCCACCCTCCACCCTCACTCCCCACCCACTGAGTTCATCCATAGGTGCATGATTTTTGTCCAGTCACTTCCCGCATCTCCCACACCCCTTTTCCCCCAAGAATAGTCAGTCCATTCCCTTTCTATGTCCCTGATTCATTATAGTCACCAGTTCATTCTGTACATCAGGTTATTTATTCACTTGATTCTTAGATTCATTTGTTGATAGATGCATATTTGTTGTTCATAATTTGTATCTTTACCTTTTTCTTCTTCTTCCTCTTCTTAAAGGATACCTTTCAGCATTTCATATAATACTGGTTTGGCGGTGATGAACTCCTTTAGTTTTTCCTTATCTGTGAAGCTCTTTATCTGACCTTCAATTCTGAATGATAGCTTTGCTGGATAAAGTAATCTTGGTTGTAGGTTCTTGGTATTCAGCACTTTGAATATTTCTTGCCATTCCCTTCTGGCCTGCAAAGTTTCTGTTGAGAAATCAGCTGACAGTCGTATGGGTATTCCCTTGTAGGTAATTGAGCCTCTTTCTCTTGCTGCTTTTAAGATTTTCTCTTTGTCTTTTGCTCTTGGCATTTTAATGATGATGTGTCTTGGTGTGGTCCTCTTTGGATTCCTTTTGTTTGGGGTTCTCTGCGCTTCTTGGACCTGTAAGTCCATTTCTTTCTCCAGGTGGGGGAAGTTTTCTGCCATTATTTCTTGAAATAGGTTTTCAATATCTTGCTGTCTCTCATCTTCTGGCACTCCAATGACTCTGATATTAGTCCGCTTAAAGCTGTCCCAGAGGCTCCTTACACTATCTTCACACTTTCGGATTCTTTTTTCATTTTGCTTTTCCAATTGGGTGTTTTTTGTTGAATCTTTGGTTTGATTCTTGTGCTCCTCTGGTCTGCTATTGGGTATAATATTCTTTATTTCAGTCCGTGTATGCTTACTTTCTAATTTCTTTATTGTAGCATCGAGGGTCTCATTAGTTTTCGTGAGGCTCTGCACAAATTTATGGCAAGCCCTCAAAATTGCGATTCTTAGCTCCATATCCTCCATTTCTGTCATGTTTTTTTGTCTCCGCATCTTTTATGCTTTCTTGGTGCACCCCCTTGTGGTCTCTGTGCACAGTCTTGTTCTAGCCAAGCCTTAATTGTTGTAGTTAACACTAGAGGGATTTGACCACCAGGCCGACTGGCTGTGGAAATCAGCTGTGGGAAAACTTCAGTCCTCTGGGGAGGCGCTAGTCCAGCCCTTGCCTGAGGCGACCGGCAAATGGCTGTGCGCAGGGTTTGGGCGGGGCGGGCTCAACAGGGCAGGGGGAGGGAGCAGCTATGGCCGCTCTCAGTCCGTCCCCAGGGGCTCTGCCTCTCTGTCCCAGCAATCGCTGCAAACCTCGGAGGGGCCGTAGCCAGACAGTCCCGCTTCTCCCGTTTGAGTCAGGGTCCCTAGAGACTCGCCCGGATCTGTAGCCCAGAGTCTGAGACTTGCTCCTGATTGAAAACGACAATCGCGCCCTCAGCCGCCAGCCCGCTTTGCGCGCGCACCCTCACCACCGCACCGCCGTACCTTTAAATTTTCCACACTGCGCCTCCGCTGAGCGTCGGAATGCTGTTGTTTTTGCTTCTAGTTGAAGAGACTCTCCTCAGCCAGCCTTCCCGTGGTTCTGGTTGATGTCCGCTCCGACTTTTAGTTGTAACAGGAATGTACTTTAAAAGACACCATAAACCATATTAAAGGACCGGGGAAAATTTTTTCCTATCATGTTTTTTTTGTTTGTTTGTGTGTTTGTTTTTAATCCTCACCTGAGGATACATGAGAGAAAAACGTGATGGGCTGCAGGATTGGCACATGCCCTGACCGGGAACTCAGCCCACCACCTGTGGGTGTACAGGGGGATGCTCCACCCAACTGAGCCACCTGGCCAGGGCTCTATCATGCTTTAATATATGACATCCAAACTCTATTAAATAAAGAGTTTTTATTTCAGTAATAAGTTAAAATAATAAAAACGTACAAAGGATATAAACATAAATCTCAGAAGAAAAACAAGCAGCCCAAAAACATGGAGAGCTACATTTTAAGCAGAAAAATAAGAAACCAATAAAGATAATATTTTCATTCTTCCAAGTATCAAAAATGTCAAGTTTTATAACAAGTGTTAGCAAAGCAGAAAGATTTAAGCACACTTCTGTCTGTAGAATTTAAATTTGAAAAAGCCTGTTTTGGAAGACTATTTATATTTCAATCAGAATTCTAAACAGGTATGCCATTGGGTCAACTTAATTCCTAAGAATCTATGTTAAAGAAATAGTCACACATGTGGACAAAGATATGTAATGTATAGATATAAGTGTATATCTATATACATTTGCAACCAATTAAAATTAAGATAAAACCAGTGTTTAATATTCAAGAGGTTAACTTATGTTACCTCCTTTCTGTGGAATGAATGCTAAAAAGAAGTGGGTCTATACATTCTGATGTAGGCAGAGGTCCAGCAGCTACTAAGTGAACAGAAGCAAGCTGAGGAACAACCATAATCCTGTATATGTTAAATTATATTATACATTTAAAATGTTACACACCTACATATGTTTGCATCGAATATATGCAGTAACAGCTACCGCTGAGTTGCATTGTTCTAAGCATGCTAAAGAATGACCTCATTTCATTCTCACTACCAGCTACTTCATTCTACAGGTGAAGAGGCAGGCATATTAAGGGCTTTTCTCCAGGTGCGATTTAAACCAGCTTGCAAACTCCCGCATTACCATTCGGCCACACGGAGAAGGAAAACGGGAAGGAAGCGATGTCGAACTGCTTACACCAGGAAGAGGCGGGCGGGAGGGAAAGAACTCACAGGGATATTTTATATGTCTCTATATTATTTGAATCTTTTACAAAATGTTTCATCACTTACATATTTTAAAGGGGGGAAAGTTTGGCAAGGGACTCGCTTTTGTTGCGTTATGGAAACAAAGTTTAAAATGCTTTGTAAGACAAAAAAAATGTGGAGAACGTGTCTTTCTTCAGACATTTCCCAGGTTCCTCGGCTTAAATCGTGAGACATTTGACATTATGTGTTGCTATCGCTTATGGCCTTTACATTTTTCGACATTACATCGATGAACGATGCACTGATTGCATTATCACCGATGACCAGTTACCTATTAAGTGTTAATACTCACGTAGCCTTTTACAGCCTCTGCTGTGGCTATAAAGTAAGGCTTCCACCGCCTCCCAACAGGTCCTCGGAGATGGAGCTGACCTGGAATTTAGCCCTTTGTGTTTTCCTAAGTTTTTCCCGCGGCGGGTTCGGCTGGGAGCCTGCCGACAGCTTCATGGCAGCGGCCGGCCCTCTGCCTGCGGCGGGGGACGCGTGCCCCCGGCCGCTGCCCGCCCTCCTGCCGCGGCACCTGGGCGGCCTCCGCGCCCGCGGCGTCACCCACTACAAGGTGCTCCTGTCCTGGGCCCGGCTGCTCCCGGGCGGCTCCGAGGCGCGGGACCCGGGGCGCTGCGCTGCTACCGGCGGCTCCTGGGGGCCGTGCGCGCGCGGGGCTGCGGCCGCTGGGGGTGCTGCACGGCGGGCGCTTCTGGGCCCCGGGCCCCGCGGCGAAACGCCCGCCGATCGCTTCGCCGACTACGCCGCGTTCGCCTTCCGCTCCTTCGGGGACTTGGTGGACACCTGGTTCACTTTCAGCGACTTGGGGGAGGCGATCGCGGGGCCGCCCGCCCAGCAGTCCGGACCCGCCCGCCTGCAGACCCTCGCCGACGCCCACAGAAAAGCCTATGAGGTTTTCCACGAAAAATACGCCCCTCCAGGTGAGTCCACGCCACCCGGCCGCCCCCCTTCCAGCCCTCCTCCCCGTCCCCCCATTTCTTACGGAAAGCCGCTCACACGGTCTGGTTGAAGCTTGCATTCCGAGGGAGACAGACAAGTACAAAGATAAATCGTGATGTTCTGGCAGGTGACGAGGAGGGCACGGTTCCAGTGTCCATGTTCTTGCTGCGTAAATCCCGTGAGGTTCTGATTCAGCGGGTCTGGGCGGGACCAGGGCATCCGTGACTGGGATAAGTTCTCTGGGCGCATCTGAGGACACCAATTGTGACAACCAATTCTGGGTTCTGTCTGCTTTCTTGTTTTTATTATATACGTGTAGCATATAATATACACTGAGTGGCCAGATTATTATGACCACCCCATCAGTACAATGAAGTGAAGTAGTTACGCAAATAATAATAATAATAAAATCTTGAGAGTATTTGCTTAGGACGTTTTCAATATTCAGTATTTTTGGAAGTGTCAATGAAGTACTGATGGGGTGGTCATAATAATCTGGCCACTCCGTGTATGCATGCCAGTATATTCTACTTTCTGAGTATCTTTTCATTTTTATAAAAAGCATGATTTCCAGTGGTCTTATAGGTTCCCACAATATGAATGGATCATAAAGTTTAAAAGATTGCGCTCATTGTAGTATATGTTTAATTTCTACTATTGCAAATTATAAACATGCCTCTATATAAATGCTTGCCTACCTTCTGACGAATTCTTTCTGATCGGTTCTTAGAATTGAAATGACTAGATCAAGAGACGTGCATTCTTTAAGACCTTAAAGCATGTGGCTAAACTGTCTTCCAGGAAAGTTGTAATAGTTTATATACAACAGTTATAAAATTGCTTTTCTGACCCTGCTCAGCCGGTTTTCGATGATGCGATTATTTTTATCATTGATAATTTGACAGCTAAAAAGTATTTTCTCCTTATAGTCTCCGTTTGCATGTGTTTGATTATAAGAGGCTAAACTTGTTTTTTCTATGTGAAAAATGAAAGGAGTGTGAGTGTGGAAGCGGCTGTTTTCTATAGGAAGGCAGACCTCAGGCCACCTCGGTGCAGCCTGCAGGGGAGGGGGGCGGGGGGACCTGGGGAACAGGGCGGAGGAGTGCGAGGCCCCGGCCCTGGGAACAGCGCAGCGAAGGCCGGTGGTCCGTTTAGTGAACCGGGACCCCGGGTGGGGCGTGAGGCGAGGCTGGATGTGAAGCTGACCCTTCGGGAAGCGCACCTTGGGGAGGGTGAGCGAGTGTTTGTTGGCTTCATTCTTTCTGCTGAAGAAACGCTGAGTAAAACGAACTTTCGAAGAAGGCAGCACTGAACTTGCATCCTCTCCAATAAGGGGACATCCGTCCTACTCTGAATCAGATTCTATAGGATTCCTTACATTATGCAATTATATACGCATGTTTCTTTAAATGGTTTGCAAATTTCGTTTTTAATTTCCATCAGGTTTCTAAAGACTGTTTCTTTGTTTCAAAGATGGTTTCTTTTTTAAACTTACATTTTCCTTCTTTTCCTCTTGTGCTCATTTCCCCCATTCTTTACTTTCTGTTTCATCACTATCACTAGATTATCTGCCCCCAATATAATATGGGAAACAAAATTAATTCTCTTTTCAATTTCTTTACTATTTTAAAAGGTGGTCTCTCTCTCTCTCTCTCTCTCTCTCTCTCTCTCTCTCTCTCTCTCTCTCTCTCTCTCTCCTCATTCTCCACTTCCTCTTAAGTCCAAACCATAGCCTGTTGTTCTTTTTAAAATATATTATTTAATATACACAAAAAGTAATATAACTTATGTTGGTTAAAAGCAAAATACGACAACCAATACACATGGAGTGACCACTCAATCCAACGATTAAAATAGAACACAATACACTTCACATCAGCTAGGATGGCTCTAATAAAACAGGCAGTAACAGGGCTGGCAATGATGTGGAGAAATTAGAACCCTATGCACTGCTGGTGGAATGACTGACGGTGCAGCCATTCTGAAAAACAGCCTGGCAGTTCCTCAGGTTAACTTTAGAGTTACCGTGACCCGACACTGCCTCTCCCGGGTATATATCGGAGAGTAATGAAAACAAACGTGCAGGCAAAAACTCGTTACCAACCTTTATAGCAGCGTTATTTACAATAACCCAACGAGGTTATAGCAGCATTATTTATAGCAGCATTATTTGTAATAACCCTAATGTCCATCACCGATGGATAAACAAAATGAGACACAAACATACACTGGAATATTATTCATCCTTAAAAGAGGTGAAGTACAGATACATGCTACACATGATGAACCTTCAGTCGCAAAACACCGCATATTATAGGATTTCCTATATACTGTATGTCCAGAACAGGCAGCTCTACAGAGACACTAAAGTACATTAGCAGTATCTAGGGCTCAAAGGAAATGGTGACTGCTACTGGTTACGCGGCATTTCCCTTTAGGTGACTAAAATATTTTGGAATAGGGCAGATGGCTGCACAGTTTTGTGACTATATTAAAAACCACTAAATTGTATACTTTAAAGGGGTGAATTTTTTCAGTTAAAGTTGACATTAAATATTATTTTATATTATTTTCAGGAGGGGTGAATTTTTTTCTATATGAATACATATTTTAACTTTAAAAATGTAAAAAATAAATAAATGGGAGGGTTGAGGGTTTATAAAGCAAGGCAAAACAAACCACACTTACATCTACTTGAATATGCCCCCCATCCCGTCTTTTATTTTATTTTTTTAATCTTCACCCGAGGATATGTCTTTATTGATTTTTGAGAGAGAGAAACATCAACTGGCTGCCTCCTGTACATGGTCTGACCAGGGATTGAATCTGAAAGCTAGATGTGTGCTCTGACTGGGGGACTCAAACCCGCAAACTTCTGGGGCACAGGACAGAGCTCCAAGCGGCTGAGCCACCTCACCAGGACCCTATCCCATCTTTTATTCATCCCCTCCTCACCCAGGTCACCACTACGCAACTGTTCTGTTTACCTTTTATTATTTGATAGCTGCCCGCCCCCCTCTCTCCCCGCCATTTGGTGTCCACAATGACTTGATAGTACAAGGCCAAAGATTTTTTTTTAAATATATTTTATTGATTTTTTACAGAGAGGAAGGGAGAGAGATAGAGAGTTAGAAACATCGATGAGAGAGAAACATCGATCAGCTGCCTCCTGCACATCTCCTACTGGGGATGTGCCCGCAACCCAGGTACATGCACTTGACTGGAATCGAACCTGGGACCTCTCAGTCCGCAGGCCGACGCTCTATCCACTGAGCCAAACCAGTTTCGGCAAGGCCAAAGATTTTAAATAAAAAAACATTTAGTTAAAGAACAGGTAGAAGTTTAGCAAATAAAGCACATTCCCAGTGTTTTGAAAAAATATGTTAAAGAAGTAAATTTCCATTTACTACTGATTAGAAAAATACAGTATTAAATGCAGTTCTGATACTTTTCTAAGAATTTTTTATCAGAGTATGATTTACATATAGTGAAATGCGTGATCTTAATTTTACAGTTTGATTAGTTTTGGGAAACACATTCATGTAACCCATACCCTTCCCAAGATAAGGCTTAACTGCCCGGCCGATGTGGCTCAGTGGTTGAGTGTCAACCTATGAACCAGGAGGTCATGGTCAGGACACATGCTCATGTGCAGGAGGCAGCCAATCAATGATTCTCTCTCATCATTGATGTTTCTATCTCTCTCTTTCCCTTCCTCTTTGAAATCAGTAAAAAATATTTTTTTTTAAAAAAAAAGATAAGACTTAACTAACACCTCAGAAAATTCCCTCTAGATAGAAAATTCTCCTCATGATTAATTGTAACCGTTGCTAGTCAATCCTTCCCCAGGAGCAACCACTGACCTGGTTTCTATCAGCTTCGATAGCAATGGAACCACACAGTGTTTGTGTCTGTCCTCTGTCTCTCTTCTTGCATTCAGCATAATGTTTGTGAGATTTATTAATTTCTGTTGCTGCATTCGTTATTTTCTCCTGTTTTTCTTCTTAGTCGTTCTGTATTATGAATGTATCGTAGTTGAGGTGCTTTTGAGCTATGTCCAGTTTTCATCTATTATGAATAAAGTTGCTATAAGCATTTATTCTTGTGTAAGTTTTTATGTGGACATATATTTTTATTTTATCTTAGGTGAATACCCAGGAGTGTATTTGATCTTAAAAATTAACTCAAAATAGATCAAAGACCCAAACATAAGAACTAAAACTATAAAACTCTTAGAAGAAAACATTGGGACAATATTGTGTGCTGTTTTTTAGCTATGACACTAAAAGTGCAGGTAACACAAAATAAAATAGATAAATTAGACTTCATCAAAATTAAAAAGTTTTGTGCATCCAAGAATACTATCAACAGAGGGAAAAAGCAACCCAAAGAATGGGAAAAAATATTTGCAAATCATATATTTGCTAAGAGATTAATATCCGGAATATATTTTAAAAACTTCTAATTCAACAACAACAAAACAAACAACTGTATTAAAAATGGGCAAAGGCCCTACCTGGTTTGGCTCAGTGGATAGAGCGTTGGCTTGAGGACTGAAGAGTCCCGGGTTCGATTTGGGTCAAGGGCACATGCCAGGGTTGCGGGCTCAATCCCCAGTAGGGGGTGTGCAGGAGGCAGCCAATCGATTCTCTGTCATCATTGATGTTTCTATCTCTCTCTCCCTCTCCCTTCCCCTCTGAAATTAATAAAAATATATATTTAAAATAAAAATGGGCAAAGGACTTGAATTGATATTTTTTTCCAAAGAAGTTATGGCATGGCCAATAAGTACATGAAAAGATGCTATATATCAACAATCATTAGGAAATACAAATCAAAACCTTAAGATTTAAAAACACACAAGATTCCACTTCATACCCATTAGATGGATACCATTAAAAACAAAGAAAATCACAAGTGTTGGTGAGGTTACAGAGAAACTGTAATCCTTGCGCATCGTTGGCAGGAGTGTAAAATGATGCGGCATATGTGGAAGGCAGGGTGGCAGTTCCTCAAGAGATTAAACATGGAATTACCGTATGACCTAGCACTGGGGGTATATACCCCCAAAACTGAAAGCAGGGACTTGAACAGATATTCCTACGCTCATTTTCATAGCAGCATTATTCACAACAGCCAAAAGGTGAGAAAAACCCAAATGCCTATGGATTGAAAAATATATACACAAATTATGGGACATACAAACAATGGAATATGATTCAACCTTGGAAAGAAATGACATTCTGGCACATGCCGTACCATGGATGAACCCTGAAGACATGATACTACATGAAATAAGGCAGACACAAAACATAAATATTATATGACTCCACCTAGATGAGGGACCTAGAATGAGCAAGTCCACTAAGGCAGCGGGGAGGGTGGTGGTTACCAGGAGCTGGGAGGAGGGGAGATGGGAAGTTACTGTTCCGTGGACACAGCGTTCTAGTTTGGGATGGTGGGAAAGTTCTGGAGACAGATGGTGGTGATGGTTGCACAACAATGTAAATGTGCTTAATGCCACCGAACTGTACACTTAAAAATGGTTAATGGTAAATTTAGGTTGTTTATATTTTGCCACAATATTTGAAAAGTTCTTTTCTAATCTTCCTCTATGTCTTATAAACCTGGCATTGATGTGTCCAGTGTGCCCACACAGAGGGGCGTTCCAAAGAGAGGGTTCGGCAGGGTTGGAGGGAGGGAGGAGAGTGACCGCCCCTCAGGTGGGAAGCATGGAGTTGCACACAGTGTCCTCCGCCTGCACCGTCTGGGGCCCAATCCAGGGTGACACCAGCTCCCCACCCACTCCTGGCAGTCGTGGCTGGCAGCACCGGCAGCTCAATACTGCCAGGTCCCTGTTATTGAAGCATTTGGACCAAAGGGAAAGGGCCTATTTTATGTGGAGAACTGCAGTGGGTTTTGGAGGAACAACTTCTCTTTACAGCGGAGACAGAAATGAGCTGACCCTTCAGTGAGGTCTGGTGATGCCTGGGGGGGAGGGGGGGTGGAATGGGGGCGGGAATGGAATTACACAGGTCTATGCAGCGACGTTCTACCCCGGCTCAACACAGTTAATTCTCAACCCATGGTAAATACTGATTCAGAGTCCCGTGGGCGTAAAAACCTATCTGTAACCACATTCAGCACAAACTACAGGATACATCCTCTTACACCAGTAATTCCTCCCCTTTCAGTCCCATAGAGAACAGGAGCTGCAAGCTTAGAGTGAGAATCTAGTCTTGAGGAATCCGCATTTTACGTTGTTTTAAGAAGCCTGGTTTGTGCTAGCACTGGAGACAGGAGCAAGCATAAGCTACGCTGGGGAAGGCTGACATTTTGTGTATGAGGATTTCCAGAACTTCGGGCACATTTGTTCAGTCTAAATTCCAAAAACAGTTTGCAAAGTCAAACAGAAATGATTTGTGGGTTCATTGTGCTTAGGGATTAGCTGTACCCTTGTTTCGTTTCATTGGTCAAGAGATGGTACTAAACTGTTCATTTTAAAGTGTGCAGCACAAGCGGAGAACGTTTGTTCTGTGTGTGCTGACATGAGGACAGACAGACTGCAGCATGAAAGGTGGAGCCGTGGGCACAGGCAGTAAATTCCTGGAACAGCGTTATCTTATCAGAACGAGGACTGACTGTCTGGGTGACAGTCCCTGTGCAGAGGGTTTCAAAGTCCCATTGTGCTATCGAAAGAAGCCCCTGGGAGCAGCTGCCAGTGGTGGTGCCATGGCTGGAAGAACTTTCTCCTGGGCAGCACTCGGATGAAAGAGAGAAGGCAAGGCATGTCGCCTCCAACTGTGGTTCTGTTCCTTGTTTATTTGGCGTTTTCCCTTCATGGGCCTGAGCACCTGTCATGCTCCAGTCCTCAGCTTGATATCTGCAGGGACTGAAGACGTGTTTAAGTTTTGCTGGTCAAGGAGCCTACACTCCAGTGGGAGATAAAGATGTGTGCGCATCTGAGCGTTAGAGAGCAATACAGAAAGCGAGGACCCCAGCCCACAGCTTGCTGGATGCCCCGAGGGTCCCAGCCCACAGCTTGCTGGATGCCCCGAGGGTCCCGGCCCACAGCTTGCTGGATGCACTGAGGGTCCCAGCCCACAGCTTGCTGGATGCACTGAGGGTCCCAGCCCACAGCTTGCTGAATGCACTGAGGTTCCTGGCCCCCAGCTTGCTGGATGCCCCAGTTCCTGCTGGCAGGTGGTCCTGATGCACACAGATTCGAGCCCCACTGTTAGGTGATCAAATGTCAAAGCAAGTGGGTACAAGCCGCATATGTTTCTATCTCCTTGTCGCCCCCTCGGGACACAGGAGCGGCTGAGCTGGTGTTTGTACAGAGAACAGGGCCAGGCGACAGCAGCTCCCCGAGAGCTCCGCCTGGAGAGAAGCTGAGGAAGCAGCGGCGGCCTGCGTTCCTTTGAAAGGCTTTTGCAGAGGCCCAGGGCGCACGAGCATTCTCTAAAGGGTGTTTGTAAGCCGCCTTGTTTCCTAAAATCTTCCAGCTGCGGTTAAGCCGTGCGAGTGAAACTCTTTTTAAATGGGTGGCCATGGAGTAGAAAGTTGATAGGCAGGGAGTCCCCATGCGGCCTCCGTGGCCACGGGCTCCCGCCCGCTCACCTGCTCTCCTCCCCGTTGGTTGCAGGTGGGAAGCTCTCGGTGGTGCTGCCAGCGGAAGCCGCCTCGGAGCTCCTGCGAGAACCCGCCACAGCCTCCCTGGCCAAGGTGAGGACAGACCTGCCTCTGCGACATCCCAGGAAAGTGCCATTTTCATTCCAGACGACCAGCTGGTGCTGCCTGTTGGCTTGACTTTTGATACTTGTCCTGTGGGGTGTGCTCTCCGGATTCACAGTGACTTTAGGTGAAATCCCCTGTTGGAGCCTCCGCTCCTGCTGGTCAGGTGTCAGCTTCTGCTCTGCTCGCTCTGATTTCTTATTAAAGGAGTCAAAATAGCGTGTTAGAAGGGAAGTCAGTTTATAGCAAAACAGGTACCAGGGCAGAGGGCTCGTTCTTGTAAGTATGTGCTCCCTCGAGCCCCCATCCAGGTTTCTACCTCCTCTAATATAACTTCTATTTTTAAAATCTTATTTATTGCTTTTTTTTTTTTTAAGAGAGACAGAGGGAGGGAGGGAGGGAGGAAAGGAGAGAAATATCAGTTTGTGGTTGTCTCCTGTCTGTGCCCTGACTGGGGATGGAACCTGAAACCTTGGTGTATGGGGATGACGCTCTAACCACCTGATCCCCGGCCAGGCTAAATACAACTTTAAACGGTGGTTTTATTTTATTTTATTTTTTTTAATAATTTTTATTTCTTAAAGTATTAAAAAGAGTATTACATATGTCTCCTTTCCCCCCCCCTTGACATCCCCCCGACCCCTACCCCCCCACCCCCGGTGTCTTGTGTCCATTGGTTAATCTTATATGCATGCATATAAGTCCTTCGGTTGATCTCTTAATCCCCCCAACCCTCCCCAGGCTTCCCACTGTAGTTTGACAGACTGTTCAATGTTGCTCTGTCTCTGCATCTACCCCTGTTCATCAGTCTATACTGGTCCCCATTATCTGTCCCAACCTCACTGGAGCAGTCCCAACCTCGCCGGGGCCGCCTCAGCCTCACCGGAACAGTCCCGACCTCACTGGGGCTGGTTCAGCCTCATCAGGGCCGTCCCTACCTCACCGGGGCCG
>NW_005871360.1:823542-976333 GCF_000147115.1 Myotis lucifugus
CGTCTCAGCCTCACCGGGACAGTCCCGACCTCACCGGGGCTGTTTCAGCCTCACCGGGGCCGTCCCTACCTCACCGGGGCCGTTTCAATCTCACCGGGGCTGTCCCAACCTCACCAGGGCCGCTTCAACCTGACCGGGGAGTCCCTACCTCACTGGGGCGGTTTAAACCTCACCGGGGCCAGCCCGACCTCACTGGGGCTGTTTCAGCCTCACCGGGGCCGGCCCGACATCACCAGGGCCGTTTAAACGGTGGTTTTAATCAGAACAGCTAAACACCTGAGAATGAAGCCACGCGGACCCTCGTAAGGCTGGCTGCGGGCAGCGTGGAGAGCCATCAGGAAAAGGCCGATTCGGCAGTTCTTTGGCCCACAGGGCGCCGCCCGTGACAGACACCGGCTGGTATGTGCGACACAGGGAGGCCCCGAGCTCCGTGTCTGGCCTTCGGGTTAATGAGCTCGGAAATTTACAGTCCAGACGCGATAAGCTAGATATACGTGCTCCAAGGCGAGTGTGTGGCTGGAACCGTCTGAATTGATTTACGAGGGGCAATAAGGCTATCAGCCGTGAACTCAGAGACCAAAGTGCTCATCAGGAAAGTGCGGGTGGAGCAGCAGCCTTTGCACCGGGCTCCCTGCCCCCATCCGTGCCAGGCCGTGCTTCTGAATTACCTTCCAAAAGATTGGCGTTGCCCGGGCCCCTGCTGGGAATTACACTCCCCTGCACTGGAGCTGACCCCGCAGGGCCTGCCAGTGCGCTCCAGCGGCTCTCCGCTGCCCTCTGACCTCACCTCATTTTCCCAGCCTGTGCCCCACTTTCTTCCTGTCTCCCGCGCCCCTTCTAATCCTCCAGCCTTCCTCCAAAATCCCTCCCAACAAACTCTCCCCATTGTGAATGTCCGTCCGGTCCGTGGGAGGGTGCTCTTCATCAGGAGGCCGCGCTGGGCCGCCTGTGGCCTCTCCCACCTGAAACCCTTAGTGGCTAAGGCTTAGCGGGCTGTTTAGCCAGCAGCTCCCAGCGTCTGGTGTTGACCCAAATTGCCTCCGGGGTCCGAAAGGCTGGCGACCGCTGACCTGGAGGGCTAGTCACAGCAGCTGAGGCCAGTCCTGGGCCTGCAGAGGCCTCCCCAGGCCACAGGTGAACCTAACCGCCCCCAAGGTCTGAGGACCTGGCGTGGACTTTCCTTATGACCCTGTTCCGCCTGCCTTTGCTGGTGTGATCCCGCCCTTACTAACGCTCTGCACTCAGTTGTCTGCCTCTTTGAATGTGACTCCCCACCCGCTGGACCCAGCGCAGTGACTTTCAAGAGTAGACACTCCCTGAGGACGAGTTGTGAGGACTGGACAAAAGCAGGAGCTGAGCGGACCGGGCGGGGAACGGGAGGTTGGGTGTCCCACCAGGCGTGTGGGACGGTCAGTAAACACCGATGAGAACGTGATGGGGAAGCCGTAGGGCTCCCGTGGAGGCAGCTGTCCGAGCCCGCCGCACACACGGTGTCACCAGGGCCCAGTACCCAGTCTTTGTTCCTAGGGACAGATGATCCTTTCGGGGGTAGGGCGGGGAGGGACAGGAAATGGCGTGCTGAGAAGTGGGGGGGAGGGCCGGGGGGATCACAGTGTCTGTTATGTGTTTAGACTGTGAATCTGAAGTTCTTAGAGTTCATGCAGGCCAGAGGCAGGGCGGAGGGCATGTCGTTCCCTGGGCGAGGGTGGGATGGGATGGGGAAGACCAGGGCCGAGAGAGCGGTGTTCTCGGGTAATAGCATGGGCCAGGCGAGGGCCACCTGGGCGGACTTTAAACCGTGGCTGGAAGTAGCCAGTGGCTGTAGCCTCCGATGAAAAGAAAGCTCAGTACTGCAGGGGGCTCTGCAGAGATGGGGGGCAGGGGGCGGGCTGTGGGTGGCAGAGGCTCCCCTGCCTCCGTCCTGGCAAAGTGGGGCCACACAGAGGTGCGACCCAGGGCAGCCCTGGCCGCCGGCTCCCTCCTAGGGCTCACCAGCTTGGTGGGAGCCCGCCATGTCTGGCATACAGCACTCCGCTCACTCATTCGTTTACTCATAGGCAATTATTGAGCGCTTACTGGGTGCCAAGCACTTGCTGAGTACATAGATGATGTATCCCAGCAGCACACAGCTCCTCCCACCAGAAACACACACACATTCTCACTCCTTCCCCAGCTGCTCCTCCGCCTGCTTTTCCCTCGGAAAATCCCACGTTGGAGTCTTCAGTTCAGTGATGGGGGAGAAACAAAACATTTCTGAGCAGTTCCTCATCAGAAATCGCTTATCTCTGATGGCCCTGTTTCCTTCTTTCTAGGACGCAGTCGATTTCCTGTCTCTTGATTGGTCTTACAATTGCCAAGGAGGCCCGAGTCTGCTGCAGCAGCTGAGGGAGCTGCAGGTGAGTTGGACATTCCCGTCCGATGCTGAGTGGCAGCGGCTCCTGGGAGCACATTCCGCGTTTAGCTCGTCTGGTGTGTACACTGAACTACCGCTCACACTGGGCAGACCTGCTGCGCTGTATCTGGGAGCTTCCCCAGAGCATCGCTGGAGGATGTGGGGAGGCGAGGTCTTCCCCGGGAAGGATGGTGAGGGTTGGCTGCTAAGGTAAATATTTACCTGCAAGTCCTGCTTTCCTGTGTAGAAATCCACTGAGAATCCAAATTCCAGATTAACAAAGGCATTTCCTGGGTTTGGCTCCTGGTTGCACAACAGTGTGGATGTGCTTAATGCCTCTGAACTGTACTCTTACACATGATTGAGACGGTAATGTTTATGTTATGTGTAATTTACCACAATTTTTAAAAAATGACATTAGACACCCAGGTCTGCAAAATCAGATACCAGCTTTTGGGACTTTCTTATAACCTCTGACCCGGTATTGTTTTCCCCAAGTCTAACGATTCTGACTCCTTAGAGCAGTGGTTCTCAACCTTCCTACTGCCACGACCCTTTAATACAGTTCCTCATGTTGTGGTGACCCCAACCGTATAATTATTTTTGTTGCTACTTCATAACTGTATTTTGCTACTGTTATGAATCATAAGGTAAATATCTGATATGCAGGATGTATTTTCATTGTTACAAATTGAACATAATTAAAGCATAGTGATTAATCACAAAAACAATATGTAATTATATGTTTTCCGATGGTCTTAGGTGACCCCTGTGAAAGGGTCGTTCGACCCCCAAAGGGATTGCGACCCCCAGGTTGAGAACCGCTGCCTTAGAGGGAGTATGTCAAACTCATGGCAGGCGGGCCGCATGCCTCGTTTATTTAAACATGCTTGCCTTAGAGAGAATATGTCAGGTGTCTCCTACCCAACTATTAGCTCCTCTCCTGCACTTGGTCACTGCTGTGCTTCCTTGCTTAATTCCTGGAATCCGACTGTGCCCCCTCCTGGCAGAGTATAACTGACTACATGCCCAGCAGTTTCCCTCTGGACCTGCCGAGTCCTGGCAGTGTTCCTACCCTTACCCTGAAGAGCCAGCTGCCCTCTTGCAGGCCTTATTCCAGCCTCTGCAGGTTCGGGCACAAAGCCACGCCTTGCCCTGTGCCTCCTGGTTTTGATCCCAGCACCTCCACCACCACGGAGATGGATTGTCAGAGGAGTTATTCATTTAAAGGCCACGCTCGTTAATGTTAAGGCTCAGTGCTGCAGCTAGGCGGGCCTCCATTCTTCCCGAAGCAGGAGGCCTGAGATGGACAAAGCAGCATCGGTCCCATCCCCACAGCTGTGTTTCCAGCTGGCCCGTGTAGATGCTGCTGCTTTTGTTGTCTACAGACAAGAGGGTCTCCTCGGAATAGCAGGCGCCTTCACCAGACGTTTGAGTGCTAGCTGCTTGGGTTTCAGGGCCTGCTCCACCGCGGGCACCGGGCGGGCACCTCTCCTCACAGGACCTCCCCTCTCAGCACCCCCAGGACCAAGCCGCCGAACCAACGTCAGACACTGGGTCGGGAGCCCGGGCTGAGGTTGGACCTGGGCTTTCCCAGGACACCGCACTGCCTCTCAAAATCCAAAATAAGCCCAAGGTGTTGGGAACATGCTCATTGGGGTGGCCCTTTTGAAAATCACATGTGATCTTAGTTGTTTTGTAAGCACCTCATAGGGGCCCGGAGCCTGCGCTGTGGGCCTGCTGCCAGGTTTCTGGGCCGCAGGCAGCTCTGGGGGGTCTCCGAGGCCTGCAGACGCCTGAGGTGACTGAATCCGTCTCTCGTCTTCCTCAAGGAATTCAACCAAGGCTTGCTGCTCAGCTCGGGGCTGAGGCGCGGGGACGTTTGGAAACCCCGGGTTATGCGGGTGCAGCACTTGGACACGCAGCACAGCCCTGGCTCCACTGCTGCTGGGGGGTGTGGGGTACAGTTTCCCTTTTTACATGAAAACATTCTCAAGGGGCCCTGCTCCCGCAGTGGCTGGACAGAGCTGTGACCCCTCAGTTTGTAGCCCACCAGCCAAATAGTAAACCTCCCCGGACAAACAGCAGCCACTCACTGCACCTGCAGCGGATCTTATTCCTCTCGTCTCCTCGGGCGGGAATGACATCCAGATGCGGCCAGCAGCTCAGAAGCTGCCCTAACGGGGCAGGGTGACCACTCTGGTCACGCAGTGGTGGGGAGAGAACCCAGCTGGAGAGGTGGCCCCTCTGGTGCCGTTCGTTACTTGCCTGGTAGCATTTCCCAGTCACCACAGCAGGACAGGAAGGCAGTCGGTTCTCCCCACGAGAGGGGCTGACTTGCGTCCACAGGAATCAGCTGCCTCCTGCACGTGACGCACTGGGGATGGGGTCCACAGCCTGGCCTGCGCCCCGACTGGAACTGGTGTTCTCTTAGTTCATGGGGTCAGTGCTCGACTACTGAGCCACACCGCCTGGGCTCCTTTTATCTTTTTATTACGGGAGATGTCAGACATAGCCAAAGTACAATGAAGCCACCCCCATTTCAAAACTAGCAACTTGTGGTTGATCTGGTTTCTTCTGTACCTTACCTTCCCCCAAACCAGATTGTCTTGAAGTAAAGCCCAGACATCCATAAACACCGTGAAGGAGGCACCTGACTCAGCTTCCTGTGGGAACACAGTCCCCTGGCCAGGGCGCACTGCCTCGTTCCTGGGCCTGACACAGAGCCTGGTTCCAGGTGGTGCCTCGGAAGCTTGCGATGAAAACAGATGGGCCTGTCTGCTTGGGGGGTGGGGGTGGGGGGCGGCCAGTGGTGAGGGTGGCCTATGGTATTGAAAAGTCAGCTCTTTCTCCCGCAGAGCCTGGAGTCAGCTCCCTGTATTAACTGGGAAGGCTAGAGGTAATTTCCAAAACCAGATTGAGTATTTGTAGCTTCTCATCTTGAAATATCGGTCCCTGTTATCAAAAGACGTACAGTTTCGGTTCACTTGCTGGCCTTTATCTTTTCAGACTATTGAGCCAAAAGTGAAAGTTTTCATCTTCAATCTAAAACTCCAGGACTGCCCCTCCACCAGCAAGAACTGGGTTGAGCTGCTCTTCAGCCTCTTCGAAGGTGAGTGGCCCATCACTGGAAAGGCTTTGAGTGACATTTGGTGCACTGATTCGGGGCGGGGGGCGGGGATAGCAGTCTTGAAAGTCTGGGGTTCCAATAGGAGGATGACCCAAGGAGAGTTGGTGTGAGAGCCCATCCCCGATGGGTTTAGTGTCCCTTGCCTTCCTGTTGTTGGTCCTTAGCTCCCATCGACCCGAGAAAAATGGCAGGTTCTGTTGAGGATGCCAAGGATACCTTGGTCTTATGGAAGTAAAGACCATCAGGCACCAGGTGTCTGGTGTGAGCATGGGAACTGCTCTGTGTCTGTCTGTCCACTTCCATTACCTCTCTCTCCAAGGTTTCTCACCTCTGCACCCCGTGGCAGGGCTGCCTCTCTGCTTACCCTTGTTCATTTCCCCATTACCTCAACTTGCACTTGGTCCTGGTGGGTACCTGAGCTGTAGGTCTAGGACAGGGGTGGGCAAACTTTTTGACTCGAGGGCCACAATGGGTTCTTAAACTGGACCTGAGGGCCGGAACAAAAGCATGGATGGAGTGTTTGTGTGAACTAATATAAATTCAAAGTAAACATCATTACATAAAAGGGTACGGTCTTTTTTTTTTTTTTAGTTTTATTCATTTCAAACAGGCCGGATCCGGCCCGCAGGCTGTAGTTTGCCCATGGCTGGTAGGACCACCTCCTCAATAGCTCTGGTTCTTAACAGTGAATCTGATTGGTTGGCATGGTTCAGGAGGTTGCTCCTGCTGCAATCAGATCAAGGGAAAGGTGGGGTCTATTACGGCATTGGGGGCTGAGAGCCACTAGACCAGCAGTTCTCAACCTGTGGGTCACAACCCCTTTGGTGGTCGAACGACCCTTTCACAGGGGTCGCCTAAGACCATCCTGCATATCAGATATTTACATTACGATTCATAACAGTAGCAACATTACAGTTATGAAGTAGCAACGAAAATAATTTTATGGTTGGGTCACAACATGAGGAACTGTATTTAAAGGGCCAGAAGGTTGAGAACCACTGCACTAGACACTGTAGGAGGGGCCAAGGGGCACGTTTCTAGTGCCCTGAGAGTCAGTCCAGTCACCCTATAAGGTCAGCGTATGGGACACGTCAGTAGTGTCCTTCCCACCACTTGTAACCAGTGCTGGGCTGGCTTCACAGGCCTCATGAAACTTGTCCGTAGACACCACGTACTGACCCTCACCTCTCACGGCACAGCAAGTTCTTAAATGCCATCCCTTTCTAAATGGCTTCAATGGTCGGTTTTATGTTTAACATATAGTTTACTATATATTTTTAAAAACCACCCCTTTCTGATATTTGATTTCTAAACCAATTGTTCTCCATGTGTGGTCGCCAGACCGGCAGCATCAGCCTCACCTGGGAACCTGTTGGACATTCCCAGGCTCCAGCCCACCTCAGACCAGAACTGACCAGAAACTTTGGAGGGGCCCGGCCATGTGTGTTTAATAAGCTCTGCAGGTGACGCTGGTGCACACAGAGTTTGAGAGCCTCTGTCCTAAGTCCTAAGTAGGTAGAGACCACTTCTGACCTCCTTCAATCCTTGGCCCGTGGAATTCTCCGCAGGGGCTTGGAACCATTGCTTAGAGCAGCGGTTCTCAACCTGTGGGTCTCGAACAATGAACATACATCCTGCATATCAGATATTTACATTACGGTTCATAACAGTAGCAAAATTACAGTTATGAAGTAGCAACGAAAATAATTTTATGGTTGGGGGTCACCGCAACATGAGGAACTGTATTAAAGGGTCACAGCATTAGGAAGGTTGAGAACCACTGGCTTAGAGGCTGGGTGTGTTGTATATGTGAGGGAAACCATTGATTGCATCATGTGCATTGTTGGGCTTCAGGTAGAGTTAATTAAACTTCTTCTCTTACAGCCCTCGATAAAGGCCAAGGGCTCATCATTGGGTCTGACATTAATACATTCCTGAACTGTTCATCAGATCTCGAGAAAAGGTAATGTAGATTTCCTGTCAAACCATCCATAACTGGTATTTGCAGAATACTCTGCTATTCTGTCACACACGTGTCATCTCATGGGACTGTTGTCATCTGCCTCTCAGGCCAGTGAGCTAATGGTGGACATTTTAGAGGAGGAAGATGAAGGCTCAGAGGGGCAAGCAGGGAGAACCCAGCTCTCACCGAGTCTTACTCTGGGCCCCACATGGTTCTGGAATTCTCTGTCATTGGGCCACTTTGCCGTGCACACACAAGGGCACACAGCTGGGATTTGCACCCCTGCCTTCTAGTTTACGATCCTGTGAGTTCGTGGCAGAGCAGGCGGGGGAGATAGATCTGAGCACCCCACTGACGCTGCGTGGTCTGAGTAAGAGGTGAGTCCTCTGCATCCGTTTCCTCGTGGAAAATGTGAGACAGTGTCCCCGTGAGGAGACCGTGCAGCAGAAGCCTAACTCGGGGGTGTTCTCAGGACAGAGACTTTAATTTATCCTGGGGTTGCAAATAATTTCTTAACAAATGACCAAAATTTGTAAAAGACATCTTAAAAAATAGAGCAGATTTGAGGTTCTCCCCATGATGATAGGACTTCGCCCACTCACATCCCAATGTGCTTCTCGAGGGAGCGAGAAAAGGACGGTGTGGAAACCCGCATTGGGAGTTCCCCAGACCCTCAACTCCACGGGGTGTGTCACCAGGGCAGCTCCGTGCACCGTGCATTAGGGAAGGACAGAGCCATCACTTGGCTGCCAGACCCTCAGCGAGAGCTCTCCTGTGTTCACCGCAGATGTTTCTAGCAGGGCTCAGTCCAAGCTCGTAGGCTTCAGTCACCACCACCTCTTTGTACTTTTCCTCTCCCAGCTCTTGGCTGTCCTGTGCTGATTCTCCTTCTGTTGTTTATTCCTGTCAACTCACTTCCAATCAGCAATTCACATCAACACCCCGAGCAGCTGCCACATGTCAGGCTCTGTGCTGGAGTCTGCGCAGTGCAGTGGGCACATAGGTTGGACCTGCTCCCTGACCACACTTGGAGTCAGCTGGGCTATGTCTTCTCAGAAAGCAAAACTCAAGCCCGCTGGTGTGGCTCAGCAGTTGAGCATCGACCTAGGAACCAGGAGCCATATGCCTGGGTTGCAGCCTCAATCCCCAGTGTGGGGCGTGCGGGAGGCGACGGATCAATGATTCTCTCATCACTGATGTTTCTCTCTCTCTCCCTCTCCCTTCCTTTCTGAAATCAATAAAAATATATTAAATTTAAAAAAACAAAGCAAAACTCAAGAGGTCATAATAAAAGGAGTACCTTGAGAGCTTAATGATTATAAAACCACGAGATACATGACACCAGTTCCAGGGTTCCCGTGATCTTTGCCTGAAGTGAAGGTTACACTGGCTGATGTTAAACTGACAGTGGGGGTCCTCACCCAGGAGATATTGATGGAGAACCTCTGGGTGCAGGGGCAGGTGGAGGGGGTCGTAAGAGGACTAACATTGTTTTATCATTTGAGAGTTTTAGACCTTGGGGGTGAGACAAAGAGGCCCATCAATGACTCTGACACAAGAGTGAGGCATGAAACACAGCACTGCTCCCCAAATCGGGGAGAGTCTTATCTGGGATGCTCCGAGGTGGCTTGGAGCAGGGGGAGGGTCGCTGACGGAGGGACAGCTGGAGGGGCTGGGCAGAGATAGGGGCTCCGTTTACTAAATATCTAACCACGTTAGGCAAACCCAGGACTCCCAGCTCCAAGGTTTACGTGGCAAGTTCTGTTGTACCCAGGGGCGGTTTATTTATTTCTTCAAGACCTCTTCCCGCCCAAGCTAGACAGCCAGGGTCAGAGCAGCCGAGGCTGTGCACTGAGTGGGTGTCGTCTGTGTCCCTGTTGTGTTCCAGAGTCGGGCATAAGTTCTGGATAATTCACAGCTATAGCTCATCATTTCCCCTCCCCACTCTCACAGCAAATGTGGGTGAGTTGATGCTTCATAACACAGGAGGTGCTTAGTTAGGGTGGCAAGGCCCCGGCTTCCCTGAATGGAGGGAGGCCCCTCTACAGCACTCCTGTCACTTTCACCAGTTCTTCATTCTGGGCCAGCCCAGTAGAAGGGTCAACCCTCTCCACATGATGGCCCTCGGACAGGGAGGTGCTCTGTACTCCACCCCATTTTCCCCAAGTGTGTTCTCTTCTCCAGACCAAAATCTATACCCATCCTTCCTCAGGGTCGCCCACTGCTGGTGGAACTATGCAGGCTCTGGCATGCAGCTTTCTAGCCTGCCAGACATGACCCATAGATGGGAAATCAATTTAGAGGTTTGATTTGAAACATTAAAAAACAAATGTCCCCCCCCCCCCCCGCCAAAAAAAAATGGAAGGGAGGAAAGAATCAGAATTCAGTGCTTATAATGAGAGCATTTTTATGTTTTATTTCAGATATATTTATTATTATTTTTTAATCCTCACCAGAGGATATTTTCCTGTTGATTTTTAGGGAGAGTGGAAGAGAGAGGGAAAAACAGAAACATCGATGTGAGAAAAACACATTGACTGGTTGCCTCCTGCAAGAGCCGCAACCAGGGCCCAGGTCTGGGGAGGAGCCTGCAGCCGAGGTACATGCCCTTGACCAGAATCAAACCCAGGACCCTTTGGTCCACAGGCCTACGCTCTATCCACTGAGCCAAACTGGCTAGGGCCAGATATATTTATTTCTGAAATAAAACACAAAATATATGTGGATATAAATGTCTATACATCTACACACATACATAGTGATATGTGTTTAAAAATACAGATTCTACCATTCGCAAGCTATGTGATCAAGGTGAAGTTTCCATTAAAAAAAAAACCACAACAAGATATGAGTTCATTTACATAAAGTCTGGAGAGGGGCAGTCTAGAGTGGTTATAATCGCCAGGAATCCAGGCTCCTCTCTTGTTGCTTTGTCAGCCTTCACAAGGCTCCTTCCTCCTGGTGCAGCAAGGACACCTAAGGTCCAGGCAGCAGGAAGGGGCGAGGAGGCTGCAGCCGGGCTGGTCTCTGCCGGCTACATATCAACAGAGGCGCACAGCAGTGCGATCATTGAAACTTCTGTGCCAGCTGCCAAATAGCTGGTGCCAGTTACTCATTTCTCTAAGTCTCGGCTTCCTCCTCTTAGGGTGGAGATAAATAAATAGAGTCCCTAGCTCATAAATGAATTATGAAAGTCAAATGACATAACATGCATGCGTTTTATCACAGTGGCCAGCACAGAATCAAAGCTCAGTACATTGAAGTCAGCATTAGTATGACCTATGTTTTATAAACAATAAATTATAAGGAAAAAAAAGGCGTGGCATGAAAACTGAAGACAGTCCTCAGGGTGAGCTCATACAGAGAACAGTCGCATTGGTACGGTGTTTGTGTTCTCACAGGAGCAATGACAACTCCACTAAGAAGGGGTAATAATGATAATTTCTCCCCAACCAGCCACTTCCTGCCCGTGACTCTGTGGACATGGCTTTCCACTCAGGGTCTCTGTGTCTTTACCGATTACAGACCTTGTCACAGTTCGTCAGTCGGGGGCATGTGTACTCAGAGTCATTACTTACCAAGTCCTTCCATGTCACTTTGTCGTAGCAGGTCTTGTCCCCAGGCTGACAGCCTGACCCTGCAGGGTGCCCAGCAGTGGGGCTTGGAGACGGCTGTGGGCTCCTCGCCGCCCAGCTCTGCCTATCGGAGCGTCTGGGAAGCGTTCGCTCACCAGCCCAGGGCGGAAAGGGATGCTTTCCTGCGGGATGTTTTCCCTGAAGGCTTCCTCTGGGGCGTCTCCACGGGAGCCTTCAACGTGGAAGGAGGCTGGGCTGAGGACGGAAGAGGAGCAAGCGTGTGGGACCGACTCGGACCCCAGAAGGCCGCCACGGGCCAGGCGACTCCGGGCGTGGCCAGCGACAGTTACCACAAGGTGGACTCCGACGTCTCCCTGCTTCGCGGCCTCCGGGCTCAGGTCTACAAGTTCTCCATCTCCTGGTCCCGCATCTTCCCCACGGGGCACGGGCGCAGCCCCAACCTCCGGGGTGTCGCCTACTACAACAAGCTGATCGACAGCCTGCTGGACTCGCACATCCAGCCCATGGCCACGCTGTTCCACTGGGACCTGCCGCAGGCCCTGCAGGACCGAGGCGGGTGGCAGAACGAGAGTGTGGTGGACGCTTTCCTGGACTACGCAGCCTTCTGCTTCTCCACCTTTGGGGACCGTGTGAAGCTGTGGGTGACCTTCCACGAGCCGTGGGTGATGAGCTATGCGGGCTACGGCACCGGCCAACACCCGCCGGGCATCTCCGACCCAGGAGTGGCCTCCTTTAAGGTACTTCTCTTCTTTGCAGCTTCTCCTCGTTAGAAGCGATAGGACGTTTGGTGGGAAAAAGTCATTTTATCTTCCTACCAGCAAGTGTTTACTTTTTGTTTTTTAAAGGAAATCAGAGGGAGGGAAGGAACCATAAAGTGTTAATCACCTTATTTTGTCCAAGCACAGTGCTGGCTCTTTACAAATAGTCATGACATCCTCAGGGCAGCACTGATGGGTGTGACTGTATCCTCAGAGCAGCACTGATGGGTGTGACTATCCTCAGGGCGGAACTGATGGGTGTGACTACATCCTCAGAGCAGCACTGATGGCTGTGACTACATCCTCAGGGCGGCACTGATGGCTGTGACTACATCCTCAGGGCGGCACTGATGGCTGTGACTACATCCTCAGGACAGCACTGATGGGTGAGAAAGTTGTGGCTCAGGAGGAGAAACCATTTGGTCATGATGACATCACTAGTGGGTTAGTTAGAAGCCAAAATTTGAGCCCAAGTCTGCCGGACTCCAAAGCAAGTTTTCTGAGTCACCCAGGACTCTCAACTGACAGAAAACCCAACTTCAATCAAGCAGGTGGGAGATGTGTGAGCTCAGGGAACTGGAAAGTCTTGGTTTAGGTGATCAGACCACAGACAATGCTGCCAGGACCCAGTTCGCTCCTGCTCTTGCCCCCTTGTTGGCTTTATTCCTGGGCTGCCGGGTGGCCAGGTGGCAGCAGCCCGCTCTCATCTGTCAGGACCAATGGGAAGCAAGCGTGCCTTTGTCTGTCATTCGCAGCAAGTCTCCCTGTGCTTCTGGTCTCTGTGTGAGTCACATGGGGCGCTGACAGGTTGGGTCCAGGTCCCAGCTCTACCCCTCAGCACAGTGGTTGAGAGGCAGGGAGCTGGGGAGTGGCACAGGTTGGCTTTCCAGAGAGCAGACAGGGTATTAGTTCAACAAGAAGGAGATGTATATAATGGAAACAAAATATAAAATGTCTTCCTTCCATCTTTTCCTTTTTCTTCAAAATCTCCCAGAAAACCCACCAGCTTTCCCTGGCAGCATTCTCCAGGAGGGACATGTTAGCCTGGCTCACCCCTGCCACACTTCGGGGTTTGTTCTGAAGGGGGTATTTACTGTGTCCCATGCTAGGCCTTAAGGAGGACACACAGCCCATGTCCGTGAGGTCTTAAAACCTTTGGGGGAAATGATGTTAACACACATAAGAAAATTGGAAAACAATTCAAAATGTTTGCAATTAGCATGAGCTGGAAATGAATAAATGCCTCAATAAAATGCCAAAACCACAGCACTTCGTCAAGGTTTCCATCCTGCTCTTGTTCAGCAAGTACACCAGGAAGAGAAACTACGCTTCTGAAGATGGAAGGTTTGGACCTTTCTGTGTGTCTCCTGCGTGTCACCCAAACCTTTCCTCCTTAGGCTTCTTCTCTTTTTTTTCTAAGCATACTTTAAAAATTATATGTTTTTATTGATTTTAGAAAGAGGAAGGGAAAGGAGAGAGAGAGAGAAACATTGATCAGTTGCCTCCTGCACACACCCTGATCAAGGACTGAACCCGCACCCCAGGCATGTGTCCTGACTGCGAATCAAATTGGCAGGCCAGGCCAAGGGACCCTACTGGTGCACAAATCCATGCACCAGGCCTCTAGTTTTGATGTGAAATTCTTCAAAAATAAATGTCGTCATCTTCAGATGATAAAAAGGAAGGGGAGCTGAGCGGTAGCAAGCTCTCCTCTGCACTCCCGAGTTTCTGCTTGTGCTTTATGTACAGTCTCACTTAATTCTCCTCTGTGGATCCGTAAGTACCTGCTTCTTAACGGACCAGGGACCTGAAGTTAGAAGATTGGTCGAACTTAATGAGCAAGTTAGTGACAGAGTCAGGACTTAAATCTAGGCGTGTTATACTCCAGATAGCCTGCTTTTGCCCGTCTTTTCATAGCGCTCCACCAAGGAGAGCTGTTGATCTTTGTAAGACTATCAGTTAAGTCTACAGAGAGATTCTTGGTGGTGATGTTTCTCCCTAGATTTTATTAAGTGGAAAGGAGAACAAGTAATCTAGAAAGAATTGTCCCCTCCTTTGTGTGGTAACTAAAATGATCTCCACTCCCCATTAGTTGTTGACTAATAAGTCAATAACTACTTATTGAGAATGGAGGCAGACTAACATTGTGGGTGACCATACAGGCCTGGAGTCGGAATGCCTGCATTTTACCCTCTCTGGATCTTGTTTTCCTCACCTGTATAGGGGTAATAATAACTTGCCACATAGGTTATTGTGGGGATTACATGAGCAAATTCGTTAGCAATTGTAATTATTAATATGGTTGTCGATGCTGTTGCTATTAACCTCTCAGGGGTGGTGCTGACTTGTTGACATTGTCGTCCACATTGTTGATCTTGGGGGCATTGGCATTGATATTGTTGCCATCAGCACTGTCTTGTTGACTTGTTGACATTGTTAGCATCAGTCTTAACTTCTTGTTGACATTGTTGATGTTTTAATGACAGTGTTGGCATTAGTGTTGATGTTATTGATGTTGACATTTTCAGTGTTGCTGTTGTTATTAACTTGCTGGTATTATTGACACTGGTGTTAAGTTGTTGACGTTGTTGACTTGCTGTTGGCTTGTTGGTGCTGTTGTTGACACTGTACCTTCTTTCCTCTTCACAAGGTGGCTCACTTGGTCCTCAAGGCTCATGCCAGAACTTGGCACCTCTACAACAGCCACCATCGCCCGCAGCAGCAGGGCCGTGTGGGCATCGTGCTGAACTCAGACTGGGCAGAACCCCTCTCCCCAGAGAGGCCCGAGGACCTGAGAGCCTCTGAGCGCTTCTTGCACTTCATGCTGGGCTGGTTTGCACACCCTATCTTTGTGGATGGAGACTACCCAGCTGCCCTGAGGGCCCAGATTCAACAGATAAACAACCAGTGCCCCAGTCCCGTGGCCCAGCTCCCTGAATTCACCGAAGCAGAGAAGCAGCTCCTGAAAGGCTCAGCTGATTTCTTGGGTCTGTCCCACTACACTTCCCGCCTCATCAGCAAGGCCCAACAAGACACCTGCATCCCCAGCTATGATACCATTGGAGGCTTCTCCCAGCACGTGGATCCTGCCTGGCCCCAGACCTCATCCCCTTGGATTCGTGTGGTGCCCTGGGGTATAAGGAGGCTGTTGCGGTTTATATCCTTGGAATACACAAGAGGAAAAGTTCCAATCTACCTGGCTGGGAATGGCATGCCCATCGGGGAAAGTGAAAATCTCCTTGATGATTCCTTGAGAGTAGACTACTTCAATCAATATATCAATGAGGTGCTCAAGGGTAAGAACAGTGGATATGCTGGTGATCGGAAGGTGGGTGGTCCTTCAAGTCTTCACAGTTTTGTGTTATGGGACCAAGACCGTCTCCCAAGTAAATGAAGCCAAAAAGTAGTATTGGTAGTAAGAGCATGAGTCCTTCACATCAGCCTCCTAACTCTCCCCCTCAAGGCCTCAACTTTTTGCTCCCATATTCTTATTCCTTTCTAAATTCTGCCCATCTGAACCCTGTCCATTAATCAAGCCTCATCATTTTTTAATGCACTTATTTAACAAGTATTTATTAGCTGACTATTATGTTCCAGACATTGTGCAATACAGTAGAGGTAAAATATTAAACAAAAATTGTCTTTTCACATAGGATATTCGTGGTCTACAGAGGGACACAGGCAGAAAATTGCAACATAGGGTGATAATGGCTTTACAGGGTGGCATGTGGACACTTAAAATAGGACTCCAGCCCATTACCTCTGCCTTCAGTGCTCCAGCCACACTGATCTTCATCTCCTTTAACTGGCTGTAAAAATGTACAGCTCATTATTTACTTTGATTCAATTAATCACATCTACAGTCTCACTCTTACATAACATACTGTTTCACATGTCTTTTTATTCCAAGTAAAAAGGAATGGCAAATAGGTTTCACCTCACAGGCCAGTCCTACTCAGTTGAGAGTGGCTAGCTGTCTGCCTAGAGGGCTGTGGTGAGAAGATTTCGAGGCTTTGTCTAGATTCAAAGAGAAAGAATTGATAAGTGATACTTGCCCTGGGCGTTGCAGTGAGGAATGGAGACCCACATCCACGGAGGGAGGTCAGACCCCCTCTCTGTTCTTCACGTGTACTCCTCTCAGCATCAAGGTTACGTTCTGTAATGTGCGTAATCTTGGAACCCATTTAAGACATCGTCTCAAGTGATCGTTGACACAGCTGTGTGCAGTCAATCGACAGATACTTTCCTCCTGCGACAACTGTGAAACGGATGCTCTGAGGTGTTAAATGGTGTGCCCAAACATGCTGTGAGTGGAACCAGAGGCCTATTTCTGGCTCAGCTCTTCACTCTACCCACTGACCTATGAGGCTTTTATTCATCTTTATGTTCCCAGAGCCTGGCACAGCCTGGAGACAAAGCAGGTGCTGACTGAATTACTCACTGAGTGAGCAACTTTTCCTGCCACGTATGCAATAGGTGCGATTTGATAGAAACAAGGCTTAATACTTTGCTGACTCCCCGTTGGAGCCCACAGTCATTGCCTTACTTTGGCTCTGGTTGTTGGTTGACCTGCTAGACCGTCTTTATTTTCTCACAGTCCTGGAGTCCAGAAGTCTGAAATCAAGATGCCAGTAGAAATGCTCTGCCTCCAAAGGTTCCAGGGGAGCACCCCTCCTTGCTCTTCCATCTTCCGGTGGCTCCAGACATTCCTTGGCATGTGGCCGTGTCGCCCCAATCTCTGCCTCCATCTTCACACGGCTTCTCTAGGTCTCTATGCTAGCAGATGGGGCACATGCTCTCCATTATTCCTTTTAAGACAAGGATGCTCCTTTGGACTGAGTGATGGCCATGGATGTGGCCTGATGTTTCGTGGGGTCTTCTGAGTTTTCCTTGTCCATTCTGAGGGAGAAAAGAGGTTCATGTTTTTGGAGTAACCCAAATCACCTCCAAAACTTTCATGTCAAAAGGAAAACCTTTAAAAAGCAAACTAACAGAGACTTTAAAATAACACCGCTGTATTTTTGTTTTTCCCCACAGCTGTCAAGGAGGACTCAGTGGATGTTCGATCTTACATTGCCCGTTCCCTCATCGATGGCTTCGAAGGGCCCTCTGGTTACAGCCAGAGGTTTGGGCTGCACCACGTCAACTTCAACGACAGCAGCAGGCCAAGGACTCCCAGGAAATCTGCCTATTTTTTCACCAGCATCATTGAAAAGAATGGTTTCCTCACCAAAGAAGTGAAAAGACTGCCACCACCCAGTACAGCAACGTTCCCCCCTAAAGTCAGAGCCTTCACTTTTCCATCTGAGGTGCCCTCCAAGGCTAAAGTCGTTTGGGAAAAGTTCTCCAACCAACCCAAGTTTGAACGAGATCTGTTTTACCATGGCACGTTCCGGGATGACTTTCTGTGGGGCGTGTCCTCATCAGCCTATCAGATCGAAGGAGCTTGGAATGCTGACGGCAAAGGCCCCAGCATCTGGGATAACTTTACCCACACACCAGGCAGCAACGTGAAAGGCAATGCCACTGGAGACATAGCCTGTGACAGCTACAACCAACTGGATGCCGATCTGAACATGCTTCGAGCTTTGAAGGTGAAGGCCTATCGCTTCTCTATCTCCTGGTCTCGGATTTTCCCAACTGGGAGGAACAGTTCTATCAATAGCCGTGGTGTTGATTATTACAACAGGCTGATTGATGGCTTGGTGGAAAGCAACATCTTTCCGATGGTGACACTGTTCCACTGGGACCTGCCCCAGGCCCTGCAAGATATCGGAGGCTGGGAGGATGCTTCCTTGATTGAGTTGTTTAACAGCTATGCAGACTTTTGTTTCCAGACCTTTGGTGACAGGGTCAAGTTCTGGATGACCTTTAATGAGCCCACCTACCAGGCGTGGTTGGGTTATGGCTCAGGGGAGTTTCCCCCAAATGTGAAGGACCCAGGCTGGGCACCTTACAGGATTGGCCATGCACTCATCAAAGCTCATGCCAGAGTCTACCACACTTACGATGAGAAATACCGGCAAAAGCAGAAGGGGGTCATCTCCTTGAGCCTCAGTGCACACTGGGCAGAGCCCAAGTCGCCCCAGGTCCCAAGGGATGTGGAGGCAGCTGACCGAATGCTGCAGTTCTCACTGGGCTGGTTCGCCCACCCCATTTTCCGAAATGGGGACTATCCCGAGGCCATGAAGTGGAAAGTGGGGAACAGGAGTGAACTACAGCACTTGGCCACGTCCCGCCTGCCCAGTTTCACGGAGGAAGAGAAGAGGTACATCAGGGCTACGGCCGATGTGTTCTGCCTCAACACCTACTCCTCCAGAATTGTGCGGTACACAACACCAAGGTTAAACCCACCCTCCTACCAAGATGACCAGGAGACGATTGAGGAAGAGGACCCTTCATGGCCGTCCACAGCACTGAACAGAGCTGCACCCTGGGGGATGCGGAGACTGCTCAACTGGATCAAAGAAGAGTATGGTGACATCCCCATTTACGTCACCGAAAATGGGGTGGGGCTGACAAATCCGAAGCTGGAAGATACCGATCGGATATTCTACCACAAAACCTACATCAATGAAGCTTTGAAAGGTATGTGAGGGTTCATGCCCCCCTTACAAAATCTCCCAACATCCACGTGTCATGTGCCTGAAATGATTGGCAGAGTAGATTACAAACCATCAGCAAGTCTCTGTCTTATGTGCTAACTCCATTATTCTTTCCCTGTCTGGGGTTACATTTCCCTCTGAAAAAAAGCTATGGTCGTCTCCCCAGATGTACACACACACAATCCCCATAAGAACATTTTTATGGGTCCATTCATCTATTATTGAGCAACTACTGTTGGATAAGTTTTACTCTAAGTCAGTGATGGCGAACCTTTTGAGCTCGGCATGTCAGCATTTTGAAAAACCCTAACTTAACTCTGGTGCCGTGTCAAATATAGAAATTTTTTGATATTTGCAACCATAGTAAAGCAAAGATTTATATTTTTGATATTTATTTTACATATATAAATGCCATTTAACAAAGAAAAATCAACCAAACAAATGAGTTCACGTGTCACCTCTGACACGTGTGTCATAGGTTCGCCATCACTGCTCTAAATCATAGGGAAATAGTAGTGAACAAAACAGATAACTTTCTGATGACATGGAGCTTATATTCTGACTAGTGGCCCGGTGCATGGATTCATGCACATTGAAAAGAAATTAATTAGAAGGTGGCCAGTGGGGCGAAACTGGGAGAGATAGGCCACACCTGGGGCAGCACTGTGGCTCAAAGGGCATCTGTGGGGTGCCTCCGGCAGGTGGGGTCCCTCAGCCTTGCCTGCAAGGATTGGGCCAAATCTGGCTCTCCAACATCCCCTGAGGGGTCCCGGATTGCGAGAGGGAGGTTCTTGGGTGACGTACCCCGGAATCAGGCTCCCTCCTCTCCTGGTTCCGGGGTGCATCACCTGAGAACTGCTACTGCCAAGTTACCGCAGCTTGGCAGCTCCTGCATTGAAGCGTCTCCCCCTGGTGGTCAGTGTGCGTCATAGCTACTGGTCAGATGGTCGCTTAGCCTTTTATATATATAGACTAGAGGCCTGTGCACGAAATTTGTGCACAGAGGGGAGGGGGTCCATCAGCCCGGCCTGCACCCTCTCCAATCCGGGACTACTCGGGGGATGTCCGACTGCCTGCAGGGATTGGACCTAAACTGGCAGTCAGACATCTCACCTGCCTCCCTGCCTGATCACCCGTAACCACTCTGCCTCCCTTCCTGGTCACCCCTAACCCCTCTGCCTGCCTGCCTGATCGCCCCTAACCACTCTACCTGCCTGCTTGATCGCCTCCTAACTGCCCTCCCCTGCCAGCCTGATCACCCCTAACTGCCTCTGCCTCAGCCCCTGCCACCGTGGCTTTGTCTGGAAGGACGTCCGGAAGACGTCTGGTCTAATTAGCATATTACCCTTTTATTAGTATAGATGGGTTCCATGTAATCCCAGAGCAAGAAACTGTTCTCAAATTCACATTTGTGTTTCATGTCTAAAGGGGGCTGAGACTCTTGAATTTGAAGCACATCCCTTTACCCCAACAAAAGAATTTGATTTTACAAAGATCAATCATTAATACTTGTTTGGGGACATGAGTGCGGGCAAAAGAACAAAGACACACAAGGTGATCTGTCTATCGGGGACACGTTACCGGTGTGTACAGTTGATGGTTCAGGACTACTGTCTTGAGTTGAGAGGCCAGTACTTGCTGGGCTTCTTGGGGTCCCTGCCCGACTGGGGTGAAGCTCTTCTCTTTCCCTTGCGATGTCCCAGCCTACAGGCTCGATGGCGTAGACCTTCGAGGGTATGCCGCGTGGTCTCTGATGGACAACTTTGAGTGGCTGAATGGTTACACAGTCAAGTTTGGACTGTACCATGTTGATTTCAACAATGCGAACAGGCCTCGCACAGCAAGAGCCTCCGCCAGGTACTACACAGAGGTCATCACCAGCAACGGCATGCCGCTGCCCCGGGAAGACGAGTTTCTCTACGGTCAGTTTCCCGAGGGCTTCATCTGGAGCGCGGCTTCCGCTGCGTATCAGGTGAGGAGTGCAGGGCAGTTCAGCAACATCTGCTGCACACCTACTATGCGCCAGGCTCTGGGTTCAGGGCTGGGAAGGGCAGGGTGAGCAGGGGATTTTCATAGACTGTGGGAGGGAAGTGAGGGATGCCATCAGGGAATCTTGGAGGACCTCTTCCCAGATAGCCCTGGTTCTTTACCCCCCTCACTCCCCCAGTACAGGCAGACCAGCACAGTTACAAGGGCTGTGCTGAGATGGGTGTTCGCAGGCGAGAAGGAGCAGGTGGAGCCTGGGCAGACACACTTAGGCAAAGGCATGAACATGAAGATTCTCTGCTGGGTGCTTTTCTCACCTGGTCTCCTCCAAGCGGGAAACATGGCGGTCACGGTTTTTTTTCTAGAGTCACCAAAGAATGGGTCATCGCTGCCACAGAGGGGCGGTGGGAGGGGCGTGCGATCGGCCCGAGGTTATTAGGGACTGGTTTCTTTCCTGATGACCTAACATCCTACCATCACCTTATACATGCCAGGTGAAGCTTCCTCATACAGAAAATATGAGGGGTTTGCCTTTTCCCAGAGAAATAAAACAAGCAAAGAATGACTTGCTCAGGCCTTTAGTTGCGGGTTCCTGCTTTACATCTTTTTTATTTTCTCTGAGACAGGAGGGGCTCTGTGTGCTCAGGGTGAGGCCTGGGCAGGGTCAGGGGTATGAGCTGGCCTGGCTGGGAGTGCCCAGCCCTTGGGTTTTTTTGGATGATTATAGCTGCTGAAAATACGTTCGAGGTAGACGAGTGTTAGCAACCCCCAGATGACCACACCACCAGGTTATGAATGAAGTCTCGGGGCAAGTTCTGCCACACCCAGACATGTGTTAGCCAAACACACAGAAACCGTTCCCCGTGGTCGGCAAACTGTGGCTTGTGAGCCACATGCGGTTCTTTGGCCCCTTGAGTGTGGCTCTTCCACAAAATACCACGTGCGGGCACATGTACAGTGCGATTGAAACTTCGTGGCCCATGCGCAGAAGTCGGTTTTCGGCCTGGGTGAGTCTATTTTGAAGAAGTACTGTTGATATTTGGCTCTGTTGACTAATGACTTTGCCGACCACTGATGTAGCCTATTGTGTGGACCGGAGGAAGCCCCATTCTTGGCCCCGTCAGGTGCTCTGGCCAACACTTCACATGAAAGGTTCACTTGGGGAAATGCCGAGGTTTCCGAGACAGGCTTCTGTGGCTCTTCTTTCAGGCACAGACTCCTCTGGGAGGACCCCCAGCGTGGCCTGGCCAACGGTTTGGATGGACAGGTCTGTTGTGTGCACTGTGGGGTGTTCGGCAGCTTCCCTGGCTCTGCACACAGATGCCAGTAGACTTCTCCCCCAGTTGTAACAACCAGCGCTGTCCCCAGACATTGATCAGTGTCTCCGCGGGGACAACATAGCGGCTGAGTGAGACCCACGCTCCCGGGTTTGCAGCTGACACAGGAAGGGACACAGGCAGCCTGCTGGGTTCTTAACCCTGTCCGTGCACGGGCGGGACAGTCTTGGAAACATTTTGGTAACCACTCTTCAATGATTAAATTGGTGTCAGGGAGCAGTCAGCAGGCACGTTCTCCCCATTTGTGAAGTTGAATATTCTAATGAGCAAAATGTGGGGTGTGAATCGAGAATGGATGAGAAGTGCCTACAATGTAGATTAGATGCCATCTGACTGGATTCTTTTTTAAAACCTTTCCTTTGGAAATCTGTTTAAACAGAGAAAAGTTGCAAAAACAGTAGAGGACTCCCATGTACCCTTTCCCATGTTCCTCAACTGTTACCATTTTACCATTTACCTCATTTTCTCTCTCTATGTGCATAATTGTGTGTGTATATGCACATTTTATATGTATATGAAACAGACTTTATCACCTGAACAAGCAGGTGCCTAGCAGGTTTCTCTACCATAAAATTAAGAAGGGGGAGCTACTGGAGACTATACAAATAGCCTGTTTCTCATCAAATTTCACCCACTAGCTTTAGCAGCTGTTGGTAATTTTTGCCTGAATCAGTTATTGCTATGATAGTGGACAAATGGTGATTTTCTAATTTCATCATTCTTTTACATTATTATGTGGCATCAACACATAATAATGTGTTGAGTTTGCCTTTTCTCCTACTTACTTATATTTTATTCATACCTAAATGTGTTTTGATATATGGCATCAGTTTGGTCTTACGGAGTCCTGTTGTATTCAGTGGGTGGCACTTTTGCTGTCATTATCTATTTAGATGCTCCGATCACCCCACATTTTGCCAGGCACAGTGCCTTCGGAACATGGCCCATCTTTCTCTGAGCACTTCCCCGGAATTCTTTCCGGCACAAGGTGTTCCAGGTTCATCTTGTACCTCTCCTGCCCAGCCCTGTCAGCTATTTCTCTCATGGGCCCTGGTTCCTTGTATTGGACAAGGGCACTTAGAAACCAAGATGTGGGTGCTCGGGGTGCTCACTGCTGCTGGGTGTCATCACCTTTAGGTCCTCAGTGGACAGAGCTGGAAAGTCCGTGTGCATGTGCACACACACACACACATGCACACAGACACACAGCTGTATATGCTTCTGCATCCACCTACATCTCCATGTCTATTCGGGGCCATGAGTTCACACTGATACCTCCACAGGGTTACTGCTAGCTTTCCCATTTTCTGTATGAGTACTCCTTTCTCCAGTGGTGAGGAATCTAGTTCTGATATCCTCAACGTAGTCACTTATTTGCTCAGTCCCCTGCATTCACTGATCTCCCAGCCACCGAGGCCACCTCCTCCACGCATAGCCCACGCAGGGTGTGTTCCTGCCACTCTCGCGGGGGCTGTGCAGGTCATACCCTTGGTTAAACACCACACTACCTTCCCAGTCACATAATATCACATCATATATGCGGAAGTGTTCTAAGTAAGTGACGGAAATCGTACCTGTCAGACTGCCTGAGTCTGCAGGTAGGTGTTTGCCCAGGGGCTTGCGGTCAGTTTCCCCTTAAGATAGGCGGGAGAACCAAAAGGAAGCACCGAAGCAGACACACGTCCTGTCCAGAAACCCTGCCCCCACGCCTGGCATCGCTGGGATTTGTTTGGCCATCGTTGGGGCTGGGGCATGTGGAATTGTTCATTTGAACTGTTAGTGAACAGATGCTGTTATGGTAGCTACTGGGACACCAGGATGACAGAATCAATGCCCAGGCCGTACAGTCTGTGGGGATGCGGGTGACAGTGACAGAAAGTATGTACGGGAAGCTGCAGGAGTTAGGAATCAGAGGGAGGCCACTGAAGGCTCCAACCTGCTGTCTTGGGACTTTCCTGCTGACACAAAGGAACCTGTGAGGGCGTGACTGCAGGACTTAATTAGGTTGTGTCTTGTCATCTTGAGATCGAAGGTGCGTGGAGAGCAGACGGCAAAGGACTCAGTATTTGGGACACGTTTTCCCACACACCGCTGAAGGTCAGCAACGACGACACGGGAGACGTGGCCTGTGACAGCTACCACAAGATCGCCCAGGACGTGGCCGCCCTGCGGAACCTGGGGGTGTCCCACTACCGCTTCTCCATCTCTTGGCCTCGTGTCCTCCCGGATGGAACCACCAAGTACATCAATGAAGCGGGCCTGAGCTACTACGTGCAGCTCATCGACGCGCTGCTGGCTGCCAGCATCAAGCCCCAGGTGAGGCTGGGCCCGGAGGCCTGTCCACGTGGGGGAGCCAGCTGGGCCAGGGAGCTTGTTCATCGTGTAAACAAAAGCTGTTTTCAAATTTAATTTTTGAATTGTTAACAAAGTCACGTGAGAAGAGGTCAAAAGCATAAAGGGGTCTGCAGTGTAGATTTCCTTCCGTTCAGTTCCTCTTTCTGTGGCGCTAGGTTCTCATGTCCTTTTGTGGGTAGAAGCCAGTAGATGTGTCTGTGTGTGTATATTCCTTTTCCCTTCTTTTCTCATAATGGTAAGATACTTGCTTCTTAGAAAAAAAATGTTTTTATTGATTTCAGAGAGAGGAAGGGAGAGGGAGAGAGACAAAAACATGAAAACATCAATGAGAGAGAAACATCCATCGGCTGCCTCCTGCATGTCCCCTACTGGGGATTGAGCCCACAACCAGGGCATGTGCCCTGACTGGGAATTGAACCTGGTGCATGGGACGATGTTCCACCACTGAGCCACACCAGCTGGGCAAGATACTTGCTTTTATTTAACAACTGGAGGCCCAGTGCACAAAATTCTTGCATGGGTAGGGTCCCTAGGCCTGGCCGGCAATCAGGGCCAATTGGGGCTTTCCAGCTGCTGGCCGGGGCCTGCCTTCCAGCTGCCTGCTGGGGCCTTCCTTCATTCCGCGCCGCCCCCTGGTGATCAACACACGTCATAGCGACCAATCTCCTGGTCGAACTCCTGAGGGGACACTTTGCATATTAGCCTTTTATATATAGAGATATTTCTTACAGATATTTTCATATCCACACATAGTTTCCTATTTTTTTAATATATTTTATTGCTTTTTTACAGAGAGGAAGGGACAGGGATAGAGAATTAGAAACATCGATCAGCTGCCTCCTGCATGCCCCCAACTGGGGATGTGCCCGCAACCAAGGTACATGCCCTTGACCGGAATCAAACCTGGGACCCTTCAGTCCACAGGCCGACACTCTATCCACTGAGCCAAACCGGTTAGGGCTCCTCTTTTATTTTTGTTATGTGGAATTGTTTGCATCTTATCTCTCTAATTACTTCCCTGCTAATGGGCACTCTCCTATATGGCATTTCCACTCTTTTGCCACTATAACCAATGCTACAAGGAGTAACCTTAGACATACAGCCCCCATATGGGTAGTTTATCTGTAGGATCTGGTCCCAGGGGGAGAATTGGGGCAAAAGTGTGTGCATTCATAAGCCATGAGTTATTATGAATAACGCAGGAGCTCACCTGTGGGCTGACTTTGCCATCACCAAAATTTTCAAACTTGAGGCCTCAGAACACTTCCCTTTCCCGGCCACTTATGGTAACGCGCGGGAGGGTGCCCATTCTGGGAAGCCCGGCGGCTCCTCTGTTGCGTGGTTGGGGATTATGCGCCGTGGCCAGAGCACAGTCCCACAGGACAGCCCCTCTCCCACCCACTGTTATGTGGACTCTCCCTTCCCTGATAACACTGCAGGGACAAGCCAGCCGTGCAGCGTTTGTTATGGTGCGTGCAGGGTGGGTGGGTGAGACGGTGGCCGAGTGGCTCTCCTGCAGGACCCCCTGATCTGGGTCGACAACAAGATTCATCACATACAACAATTCAGAACAAGATCAGAGAGCACACACCTCAGAGCCACGCGATTCTGTCCCCCTCGAGGGCACTGAGACCCTGCAGGTGGGGGGGGGGGGGCGCGTGGCCGGGAGCTCCAGGGAGGTGCGGGTGTCAAAGAGGAGTGGGTGGCTGGGTGGCCGGGTGGGCGTGCAGGGAAAGGCATTTGAGGCAGAGGGAAGGGGCTGGGCTGACGATGGGTCGTGGCCCAGTGCAGGCTGAGGGCAGTGGAGACCACAGCTTGGCTAAGATGGGGCGTGTCAGGGGCATCGAGGGGAAGGCTGAGAGAAAGGCCACCCCCTAAGCACGGCCAGGCTGCTCCTTCCCCAGCCAAAGGTTCCCCGCTCCACGGGAAGCCGCTCCGGACACAGTGGGTGATGTCCCTTTACAGTAAAATGCTCCGTCCCCCTGGGACCCTCAGCAGTTTGTCCAGGCAGGTTCTGATCTGAGAACAACCACGGCTCACACTGAAGACATGGCGGCCTCATGCCCTGGGCCTCACAATAGCGTCATGAAGTGGAGGTCTTTGCTCCTGAGCCCAGAACAGCGGGTGCACAGCTGCGACTCACACCCAGGCTTCTCTGCTCCACTTCAGCACTGTGCCCGCCCCCGGCCGCCAAAGAACCATGGAGCCTCTTTGGCCTGATGACTGGTTCTCAGTGTCCGCAGCACAGGTGTGCTGGGGCATGGCCGGCACCAGTGGCTGCCGTGCAAAGCAGGTGGATGGTCTGGCTGACCTCGCTCTCTCCCAGGTGACCCTTTACCACTGGGACCTGCCCCAGGCCCTCCAGGATGTCGGCGGCTGGGAGAACGAGACCATCGTGCAGCGCTTCAGAGACTATGCGGACGTGCTCTTCCAGAGGCTAGGCGACAAGGTGAAGTTTTGGATCACGCTGAACGAGCCCTTCGTCATTGCTCTGCAGGGCTATGGCTACGGGACAGCAGCTCCAGGTAGGGGCCCGGCCCAGCTGTCAGCTGGATGTGGCATTCTTAGCCCCCGTGAGCCTGAAATCGGGGAGCTTTGGAGGAGGGGCCAGGAGAGCCGGGGGCAGGACCTCAGAATCCCCACCCAGTTTCCCCTCTGACACCACTATGGCTCAACCTGAATTTCACGTCAGCGCCTCCCAGGAGTCGGGGATGTGGACTAATTGGTGAAGGAAGGGGCGACCCCTGAGGCTGTACAGGCCCACAGTCTGTTTCCTGCGACTCCCAGATCCCCCAGTTTGGGGTAACTGATTTGGCTGTCCTGCTCAGCCTGCCCTGACTCAACATGAGGATGCTCGAGGCCTTCCTGCCCAAGTTCTGCTGCAGGCAGGCCGGTCCCCCTGCGGAGAGCTGCTCCGGGCCCTGCCAGGGCCATATGTAAATCCCATGTAGGCGATTCATTGCTTTTCTAAGACAAAAAACCTTTTTGTTCCAAAACACATTTGACCCCAAAAGCTCTGATGGGGATTGTGGGCCTGTCCTGCCCCTTCAGAGCCATCCTGCCTTCCTTTCCTCTAGTTCTGAGCTTAGGAGTAAATCTGTGCTCATCTCTGTGCTCTTCGTCGTCACGTGTGAAAACTGGGAAGTCACAGGGAGACCCTGGAGTCATTACCAGATGCAGCTCCCGTGGGTCCTTGGTTGGCGCTTTGGTTTTCCATTCCTTCGGCCCGAGAGGTGGCCTCAGACCATCGGCTCCCAAGGACTCTGTCAGCTGCTTCCGTCAGCTGTCTTCTCCAACCTCTGCTCCCACCGTGGGCTCCCCAGAGTGCCCGGGTGTCAGCACCCGCCCTCGGGGCTCCTCTGGGCGCTTTGCCTGAGGCATGTGAGCACCTTGTGGGGGAAGGGGCAGAACCCAACATCCATCCAGCGCCTTGTCCATGCAGACACGGGCTGCTGGGGCTCCACACGCACTATTCCACTTCCTTCTCCCAGCGACTCCCAGAGGAAGAAGCTGGAAGGCTGAAATCCTCGCCCAGAGTTACACGGCCGCTAGTAGGAAGTGGAGCCAGGATTTAAGTTCCATTCTCCCCCCAAACACGTAGGGGACGTCTCTAGGCAGAGAGTGGCACTCTTGGCCACATTCCCTCTTGGCTGACACCCATGTGTGTTTCCAGGCATCTCCTTCAGGCCCGGCACTGCCCCCTACATTGCCGGCCACAACCTAATCAAGGCCCATGCTGAGGCCTGGCACCTGTACAACGACGTGTACCGCGCCAGGCAAGGCGGCCTCATCTCCATCACCATCAGCAGTGACTGGGCTGAGCCCAGAGACCCCTCCAACCAGGAGGACGTGGAGGCCGCCAGGAGATACGTCCAGGTCTGTTTGCCCTCCGGGCATTGTTTTTACTCTTCCCTGTCCCCTCTCCTGTCATGATCTCATGGGAGTAGAATTAGATCGCAGAACAAAGCGTTAGGGTGCAGGCCTTGTTCTGCTATTATCTGATTTTGTGAACTTGGTAGTATCACCTAACCTTGTTGGACCTTCATTTTCTTATCTGTGCAGTGGAGAGGACCTACCTACCTAATAGGTTTGCTGTGATGAAAGCTCTTTGGGGTTATCTTTTAAGTCTTAAAAATGATCTGTACACGTAGTCCTTGCTGGGTATTACATTGGCTTGAAGCTAACAAACAGAAAGAAATTCTCTTCCATGTCTGGTTTGACTACAGTTAATAGAACCAGGCTGCAGTGCCACATACAACCTCCAGGTGTCACCATATAACCTTACTTCCTCAGCCTAAGGCTTCCGTAAATTGGGAACTTCAGGCTCTGAAACTCATGAGTGCTCCCAATTCCAGGAGTTTAACATAAGGACACGCATCTCTTGGTCGTGGAATTTTGCTCCTAGGAAGTAGAGGGACTAGCGGGCAGGTGCCAACAACATGACCCAACCCTGTTTCACCTGAGCCCTGACAAGAGGAGATAGAAAAGAGTGGCCGCGTCGCCAAGTTTTTCTCTGGCTCCTGGTAATGTCTCTGAAGGGGTTGGAGGGCACCCTCTCCCAGGTTTCGCCTCAGGAAGCATTTTGGCTCTGAGGAGGAGCCTCCGACTGCAGCCCTGGGCAGGGACACCACGGGCCTTGTTTGTCAAACTCGTCACAAGAAAATTTGACAAAGGCAGTCAAATTAGTAAATGAAAATAGCAGCTTAATTTTCCTGTTTGCTAGCCAACCTGGGGGAAAGTATTAGAACGGAGTTAGTGCATCCCTCATTCCAGATAAATTGAATTAGAGTAGTCGACGTTTTCTGAAATCCAAAAGCCCAAACCTCAGGAAATGTTAGTCTCATCAGATTGAGACACCTGCTGGCGGACTGTGGAACTGCAGCCCAGAACTGGGACACGCCCTCTGGTAAAATCAGCTTCTAAGAAGGGCCCCAGGTCACCTCAGCTGCAGGTGAGGGGAGGATGTGGGAGACCAGAAGCCTCCTGGGAACCCAGCCTCGAGGCCTCATTCAGGAAAACAGACAGGACGGCTCCCACTCGAGGACTGTGGATCCAGTGCCCATGAGACGCCATCCTCTGCCTGGGCACCGGGACAGCCTTGCAGCTCAGCCCTCCCCAGGAAGTTGTGTGTGAGCCTGAGGTGCAATGATGGGGAAGGAGCCGCTCTGTGGTGGTGGGGACCGTAGCCTGGAGGCGTAGTCTCCCCATCTCCCACGGACCTTCCAAGGGCATCCCAGCTCAGTGCATCTCCCCTCTAGCTGCCCTAAGCGGGATGGCAGCTGACAAACCAGAGGAGGAGAAGAGGGCTTTGGGCACTTGAACTGCAACATGCAAACAGCCGCAGAGATGACGGTTTAAGAATGGGATTTGGAACAAACAAGCAGAACAGAAGCAGACTCATAGATATGGAGAATATTTTGGTGGCTGCCAGATGGGAGGGGGCTTGGGGAATAGGTGGAAAATGTGAAGGGATTTAGAAGTACAAATTGGTAATTACAGAATAGTCATGGGATGTAAAGTACAGCTGAGGGAATATAGCCAATAATATTCTAATAACGAAGAACGGTGTCAGATGGGTATTAGATTTATCGAAGTGATCACTTCATAAGTTAAATAAATGTCTAATCACAGAGTTGTACACCTGAAACATTGTACATCAACTGTAACTGAAAAATAAAAAGTTTTGATTTTTTTTCTTTTGAAATTGATTTCAGAGAGAGTAAGGGAGACGGTGGGTAAAAACATCGATGAGAGAGAATCATTGATGGGCTACCTCCTGCATGACTCCTATTGGGGACTGAGCCCTCAATACAGGCATGTGCCCTGACGTGACCTCCTAGTTCAGTGGTCGGCAAACTGCGGCTCGCGAGCCACATGCGGCTCTTTGGCCCCTTGAGTGTGGCCACGAAGTTTCAATTGCACTGTACGTGCATGCCGGTACGTGGTATTCTGTGGAAGAGCCACACTCAAGGGCCCGCAGTTTGCTGACCATTGTCCTAGTTCATAGGTTGACACTCAACCACTGAACCACACCAGCCAAGCTAAAATGTTGTGTGTTTTTTTAAAAAATAAAAAAATAGCAACTACTAAATACCTAAAAAGAAAAGAAAAAGGATGGCCCAGCCGGTGCTGCTCAGTGGTTCAGTGTCAACCCATGAACCAGGTCACGGTTCAATACCCAGTCAGAGAACAAGCCTGGATTGTGGACTGATCCCCAGTGCGGGGTGTCAGGAGGCAGCCAGTCAATGATTCTCTCTCATCATTGATGTTTCTTTTTCTCTCTCTCCCTTCATCTCTGAATTCAATAAAAATATATATATATTTAAAAGAATGGGATATGGAAAGAATGTGGGGAGTGGGGGGAAGTGTCCAGGGGCGGACCTGCTAATGCTGAGGCTGATGTCCCCCACCCCCACCTGCAGTTCATGGGAGGCTGGTTTGCACATCCGATTTTCAAGAATGGAGATTACAATGAAGTGATGAAGACTCGGATCCGTGACAGGAGCCTGGCCGCAGGCCTCAACAAGTCTCGGTAGGTCCTGGTGCCCACACACTCAGCCAGGAGAGGGTCAGGAGGGAGTCTGGTCTGTGGGACCGAACTGAAGCTCCTGGGTGGACAGCACAGTGGCGAGAGCATGGCTGTTGGGTCGGAGAGGTGTGTCTGAGGAAGTTACTGTATCTCTGAGCTTCCTGCTTGCTGGGAAGATTAAACATGATTGTGTATGTGAAGCTCTCAGCCGAGGTCCTGGCACTGCTATGTGTTTGACGAAAGGCAGTTGCTATTATTGTTGTTATCCTTCAGAACAGCCTGGAAATCTATCTTCAAGGGCACCCACTTCTTATCAACCCACCACCTCCCTCTAAAGACAAATTCCCCAGCTCATCCTACCCAATTCCATCACCTATAAGTGAATGGATAGCAATGGGTGATGGCCAGCGTGTTTGTTGTTTGGCCAGTAGGTGGCGATGGTGTGCACAAAGCAGTCCTACTTCCTGTCGAAAAAGTAATGGCAACATCAACAGCTAACATGTATTCATCTTCTATTGGTACGTCTATTCCTATTTAACCGTTTGAGTCCCAAGCAGCGCGATCGCGCTGCTGAGATTTTATGTCGAGAAAACATACGATTCGTTTGAGTCCCAGGGGGTATTGAAAAAACACTGTCGAAGAATCCCAAACAGCGCAACCTCGCTTTCTCTAAATGAGTATGAAAAGACCCAAACAGCGTGATAGCGCTTGTTTTATTTTATGTTGAGAAATACCAAGCAGCGCGATTGAGCTGCTTGGGACTCAAATGGTTAAACATGAGGCACAAATATTGAAGCAAGATCATCCAGCTATTAAATGATGGAGCTGGGATATGAAACCGGGCTGTCTGATTCCAGGGCCCACACTGGGATTGAGTCACCCAGCTGGGATTAGAGATACGGGACGTGGATGAGGACGGAATGGCCTGGCCTTATGGAAACATATCCACAAGCTCCAAGGTAGTGCATGTTGTTTCCATAGCTCAAAAGGCCTTTGAGTCTTTCCCACAAACTACCCCATAGAGCCCAGCTGTAAAGATTAAGTAATCCAGTCCCCACCCTTACAACACATCCTGGCCTGGTTGGGGCAAGTCCTGCTAAGCAGGCTGTGCCTACTGGTCTGGTCAGCCCATCTGGTCTCAGAGAAGCAAGTGAGCCCTCCTGTCCATCAGCATAGCTTTGCTGAGTGCCAGGTCAGAGTCTGTGTAAAGAGGAGCCTCCGTCAGGCTCCTCACGTGGCCGACACACCAGCTGGGAAGTCAGTCACCCTCATCACTCCAGGGAATTCTATTCCCCAGTTTGTTCATCCAGCAAAAGCTCAGATGATGAGATCATGACAAGGCAGGGCACCAGCTGAGCTGGGCCTTGGCAGTGAATAGCATTTGGGAGAACAGAGGGCATTCCATCCAAGAGGAACGGCGTGAGCACCAACCCAGCGGTAGGAATGAGTGGGGCATGTGCAGTTAATGGGGGGAGGGGTACTGACCTGGCGACCGGGGAGGGGCCAAGGCCACACGGTGAAGGGCCTGGAGGCCAGGTAGAGGGGCTCAGCTTTGATGCCACGGGCCCTGAGGCGCCACTGCTGGCTCCTGGGCAGGGCTCCAGTGTTCTCCCAGCAGTCTCAGAACCTCAGGGAGGAAGCGTTTTGCTCCCCCAGGTTAATGACAGCAGGAAGGTCAAGATGAAGGTGTCAGAGGACTAAAGGCAATCCCCAGGCAACCCTAAACCAGCAGCACCGCCTCTGCCTGCCAGAGGCACCTGCAGGCAGATGGGGCTGAGAAGAACCTGTATGTGTTGTACGAAAGCACATGCTAATCCGATTTTATAGGAAAAGTCTCAGAGAACATGAAAAATGCTCCAGCAAATGCTTATTTTACAAAAGTGTAGAGAGATCATGTGAGCAGAAAAGTTCCAATCTCCAAAGTTCAAAAAATTTAATCTGTAAAAACATTTCCCCTACTATTAAGGATAGACTTTGGAGAAAAGAGGCAAGCCTAAAAAAACCACAACAAAAACAGTGCCTTCGAAAGGGCAGATGATGGAAATACAAATTATAAAAGGTAAAACCTTAGGGTTAGTCTTAAGGTATATGCCTCAGACATGTTCTTGATTTCAAAATCTATCACAGATGGTAAATGTCAGAAGTTGCATGTTAATTTTTGAAGAAAATAAAAAAAATATGTGTATCTGTGTCTGTGTCCAACTGGGAGGTTTATAAGAGAGTAGCTTTTAGTTTCATTTGTAACAGGGGGGCAGTGAGGTTACAGGGCAGTAGGCGGAGCCTCGGTACCTCCGGCAGCAGTGGCAGGGCCTCTCCTCGCCCCTGGCCACTGCACCATCGCCACCCTGTCACCTGTGGTTTACAGCACCTCGACTCTGCCCCAGAACATTCTCCTCCCAACGCATGGCTGCTCCTTCCCCCCAGGCTCCCGGAGTTCACGGAGAGTGAGAAGAGGAGGATCAATGGCACCTACGACTATTTTGGGTTCAATCACTACACCACTGTCCTGGCCTACAATCTTGACTATGACTCTTGGATCTCTTCCTTTGATGCAGACAGGTAAGGCATCCAGCAGGGCCTCCAAGAACAGTCTTTGGAAAAGACAGTGGCCCCTCTGCCCACCTCTTGCTGGAAGGCCCACGTGGCCCGGAGAACGGCCTCCTGATGCCGTAGGTCCTGGGGTTTCTGAGATGAGTCCTGTCTCCTGAGACTCCTAAGCAAACCCCATCAGCCTGACAGTAATACACCGGATTTCCAAGACGCCTCCCATTGAGATAGGCATGCCGGAGTTCTTAAATAATGTTTTCAAGAAAAACCTTTTTCTTCCCTTTTCCTTTTTTTGTCATATTTGTTTTACTTGTTAGATGATGTATTTCAGCTAAAATAACAATAAGGACTTTTTTTTTTCTTTTCGGAGTAAAGGTCAAAGTATTATTTTTGTATTACACCAATAATATGTGTTCACATTGGTTAGAAAGCAAGAATAGGAAATTCTTCAGTTTTAATTCTAACCCAAGGATATATTTCCATTGATTTTTAGAGAAAGTAAAAGGGAGAGGGAGAGACAGAGAGAGAAACATTGATTAGGTGCCTCCGCACTCGCCCTACCCAGGGTCGGGGATCAAGCCTGCAACCGAAATATGTGCCCTTAATGGGAACCAAACCCAGCTCAGGCCAAAGCTCTATCCATTGAGCCAAACCTGCTAGGGCGGATAGGAAATTCTGAAGCGTATGTGTGTATATGTATATTCACATTACACATAGTTTACACAGTATATATTTGTACATGTATTTGTTACAAAAAACAACAACAGGATTAGCCCAGCCAGTGTGCTCAGTGGTTGAGCATTGACCTATGAACCAGGAGGTCACAGTTCAATTCCTGATCAAGGCACATGCCTAGCTTGCGGGCTCAATCCCCAGTCTGCAAGGGGGGCGTACAGGAGGCAGCTAATTGATGATTCTCTCTCATCACTGATGTTTCTATTTCTCTCTCCCTTTCCCTTCCTCTCTAAAATAAATAAATAAATAAATAAATATATATATATATATATATATATATATATATATATATATTTAAAAACCAGATTATACACTGAGTGGCCAGATTATTATGACCACCCCATCAATACAATGAAGTGAATTAGTTATGCAAATAATAATAAAACCTTGAGAGTATTTCCTTAGGAAGTTTTCAATATTCAGTATTTTTGGAAGTGTCAATGAAGTACTGATGGGGTGGTCATAATAATCTGGCCACTCAGTGTATGTATATATACTATTTTGTTTCATTTCAACTTTCTAAAAAATGTTTTTATTGATTTTAGAGAGAGGAAGTATCAGGGAGAGAAACATCGATCAACTGCCTCCTGCATGCCCCCTTCTAGGGATCAAGCCTGCAACCTGGGCATGTGCCCTGATCAGGAATTGAACCAGCGACCTCTCAGTGTATGGGACAATGAGCCACACCGGCAGGGCTGTTCCTTTTATTTTTTAAGTTCTTTTATTACTATTACTACTACTACTACTATTACTATTACTGGAGGCCTGATGCACAAAATTTGTGCAAGGGGCTCGGGCCCTCGCAGCCCTGGCCAGCCCTCGCAGCCCCGGCTTCATCCAGCAGGTCGTCCAGACGGTTGTCCAGAATGTCGTCCGGACAGTTGTCCAGAATATCATCTGGATGGTTGTTTGGCTGCTCGGTCTAATTAGCATATTAGCTCTTTATTATATAGGAATTAAACTTAGAGAGAGGAAGGGGGAGGGAAGGGAGAGAGAGAACGATTTGTTCCACTTATTTTTAAAAAAATATTTTTATTGATTTCAGAGAGGAAGGGAGAGGGAGAGATAGAAATAAACATCAATGATGAGAGACAATCATCAGTTGGCTGCCTCTTGCACGCCCCACACTGGGGATCAAGCTGCAACCTGGGCATGTGCCGTGACCAAGAACCGAACCGAACTGTGACCTCCTGGTTCATAGGTCGACACTCAACCACTGAGCCACACTGGCTGGCCTCCACTTATTTATACATTCACTGGTGGCTGCTTGTATGTGCTGACTGGGGATCAAAGCAGCAACCTTGGTGTATTCAGACGACGCTCTAACCAACTGACTAACCACGCAGGGCTATTTCGTTCCTTTTCTATCAAGCATCCTTCCATCCCAGTAGTGTGAATCTTGTCAAGGTTCTTTCTTTGAAAACAAATGCGTACACCCCACTGTGTCCTGAACCCACCATTCAGGCTTGGCAAGGGGGACTGAGAGGACCCCTGCTGGTCCCGTCAGGCACCCACTGGACTCTCGCTGCCTCACTGGTCTCCGGACGCCTCCACAGGGATCCATGCTCAGCTATGGAATGCCCCCCATTCACTTTCAGCTGAGCAAGATAAATCCAGTCGTTGGCAAAACTAAATGGTTGGGTTATTTTTTTTCAAAAATTTGGATGTACGTTCAATAACTGTATTTGAAATGCTTGACTCTCAAGACAGTTGAGTTTCCGTGCCTCCCACAACAGGCGCTCCTTTGGCACAACCTGTTGCCCTCTCTTATCTGTCCCTGGAGAGAGGGGCAGGGTCTTGGGCACTTGAAGCAGGTCCCAGCCTAATCCCCCGTCCTCACACAAAGGGGTTGGTGCCTGTGGCACTGACCAGACCCAGGTGACTCAGGGAAGCCCGTGACAGCTGCACCCACTGGAGACGTGGGAAACCCAGAGCCCTTTCACGTCCAGTGTGCGGTGTTGAGCGTGTGGAAGGTTCGGTCCGGGAGTGAGACCCTCCCCCTGCACACGTGGAGAGCTGGGACAGAGCGATAGCGTGGCTTGTCTGGTTACACCAGCACTAAGCAGTGAACCTAGAACTTATGGAGAGAGAATTGGGGCCATTTAACTATTCTGGGTTCACTTATGACTCTCACGACTAGACAAAACCTAAGGTTTTTCCTAGTATAAATCCTGCTTTGTCTTTTGTGCAAAGGGCCTCTGGGAATTTATCAGACAGACCTAATCTTGTGTTTGAACTGGCAGGGGAGTTGCCTCCATCACAGATCGCTCTTGGCCAGACTCGGGCTCCTTCTGGCTGAAGATGACACCCTTTGGCTTCAGGAGGATCCTGAACTGGTTAAAGGAGGAGTACAACAACCCTCCGATCTACGTCACAGAGAACGGAGTGTCCCAACGGGGAGAAACAAGCCTCAATGACACTGCAAGGATCTACTACCTCCGCAGTTACATCAACGAGGCACTCAAAGGTATGGCAGGCCCACCCTCACGTGCACCTCGCACTGCGGAAACATCTGCTCACATCTGCATTCAGGGTGGCTTTGTACCCATGAACCCCATAATGAGAAAGATGAGGCTTCTTACTCCTGTTGGGTTAGCTGCACTGCTTTTTTTCCTTCCTAGACTTAAGCTCAGCAGGCAGACCAGTTGCCTGAATCAGCTAGACCTGAGCTCTCCGTATCCTCATTGATGCCCGAGGCCCCTGGACAGCAGTGCCCTCCTGAGGACAGTTTGGGCAGGGCTAGGAGGAACCATTCGGGCTTAGGGGACTGTCTGAAGGGTCTTTTGTTCCTGAAGCAAAACTTTGAGATCCCCAGCTCAGCAGAACTTGGGAGGAGACTATGACAAAGAAACAATAACACTGGTGAAAGAGAATGAGCAATGCAGCTGTGAAAACAAAAGATCAGGAAATCCGATTCCAGCTAAAATCTTTCCCAAGGGCCACTCACTAGTATTTTCTATAGAGAGGAGCACAGGTCTACCCATGTTCCCGACGTCGCCGAGCCTTTCTAGAAAAATGCTGATGGCTCTGCAGATAACAAACACTGCATGCAGTGGCTGGGCAGATCTGTCACAGAGAACAGAGTGTCCCAAAGAGCTAAAGAAAAGCTAGCCTGGACTGCACATGGGGACTGTGGGAGAGCTCTGGGCAGCAGGGCCTCAGCAGGCCTGGGGTGAGGGTGTCTTATGCAGGAAGCTCATGCCGGGCCTCTCTTTGGACAGCTGTGCGGGATAAGGTGGACCTTCGAGGATACACTGTTTGGAGTGTGATGGACAACTTTGAGTGGGCCACGGGCTTCGCAGAGAGGTTTGGTCTGCATTTTGTGAACTACACTGACCCTTCTCTGCCAAGGATTCCCAAAGCGTCAGCCAAGTTCTACGCCTCTATAACCCGGTGCAATGGCTTCCCTGACCCAGCCGCAGGCCCACACCCTTGTCTCCAGCCAGAAGGTGAGATGCAGCTCTGAGAGCGACTAAAGCCAGAGGGAGAAGGGTGAGAGGGGCCTTTTCCAGTCTATTTTCTTCTAGTTTATTACTCTCCTCTCGGCCTTTCCATTCCCTTCATCATCGGCCAGTATTTATTTTCTTTGAATGTTCTTAGGATGGAACAAGGCACTGTTACATTTAGAAACTAGGCCCTGCTCTGGGAATAAATAGCAGGTCTAGAGTCTCATCCTAGCCCTGCTATTAACCTTCTGTGTAACCTTAGGCAGAAATGAGGCAAATGTCTGGGTTGATACAGAAACAAACACAGTGCCTGACATAGTGTAAGATGACAGGATTTGTGAATGACTGAAAAAATATGGATTACTATCTACAGTACACTAATAATAGACAAACATGTAAATTGACCATACCTCTGTAATGGCCCACAGGCAATTAGGAGGGAATATGCAACTTAAGCAGGATAAAGATGGCAGTGGCCACGGAGCCAGCCGGAGCGGGCGGGAGGCTTGGGTCGCCCCCAGCGATGGAGGAAGCCAAGCTTCCCACCTGCATGGGCTGGCCCCTGAAGGAGAGGCCTGTGGGCGGTGGCCACGGAGCCGGCCTGAGCGCACAGGAGGCTTGGGTCACCTGGGCTGCCAAGGGAGGGGACTGCAGACAGCCAGTGGGGACCCCCACCCTGAAGGGGGTGTGGCCAACCTGCAAACAGCCCTCAGCCCCTCACCCAGGCTGGCCACAACCCCCAGTGGGGACCCCCACCCCAATGGGGGCGTGACCAGCCTGCAAACCACCACAAGCCACTTGCCCAGGCTGCCCCGACCCCCAAGAGAACCTCCACCCTGATCTGGGACACCCTTCAGGGCAAACTAACCGGCCCCCACCCATGCACCAGGCCTCTATCTATACTAATAAAAGGGCAATATGCTAATTAGACTGGGAGACCTTCCAGGAGACCTTCCGGACGTTCTGGACAAAGCCATGGTGGTGGGGCCGAGGTAGAGGCAGTTAGGGGCCAAGAGGGGAGGGCAGTTGTGGGTGATCAGGCCAGCGGGGGGAGGGGGGGCAGTTGGGGGTGAGCAGGTCAGCAGGCAGAGTGGTTGGGACAATCAGGCAGGCTGGCAGGTGAGCAGTTAGGAGCCAGCAGTCCCGGATTGTGAGAGGGATGTACAACAGCTGGTTTAGGCTTGATCTCTGTGGGATTGGGCCTAAACCGGCAGTCAGACATCTCCCAAGGGGTCCCAGGCTGGAGAGGGTGCAGGCTGGGGTGAGGGACACCCCCTGCCCCCGTGCACGAATTTCATGCACCGGGCCACTAGTACAAATATAAGAGACAATTACCTAATTTAGATTATACTTTAAATTGCTGATAGAGATGATTAAAAATAAATTTACTTAACTTCATTCAGAGGCTCATCCGTCAGTGACAGGGATGTGCCCTCAGCAAGGCGCTCACTCGGGGCACCCGTGCCAGGGATCTAGCTTGGGCTTAAAACAGGTTAGCACAGTCCAGTAACCACATCGGTGCTAGTGTGAACCGCCCTCTGTTGTCCTCTCCTAGATGCTGGACCCACCATCAGTCCCAAGAGAGAAGAGGAGGTCCAGTTCCTGGGCCTAGCCCTGGGTGCGACAGAAGCCCAGACCGCATTATACACGCTCTTTTCTCTCATGCTTCTTGGAGCCTGCGCTGTGGCATTTCTGTCCTACAAGTACTGCAAGCGCTCCAAGCAGCGGAACACACAACCAGGCCAACAGGAGCTGAGCCCTGTTTCTTCGTTCTGACCACACGTGCCACTTCCTCCAGTTCTGCAAAACAAGCCTAGTTTCTTTGTACACCTTTACCACCCACAACACTCCTGAGGATCTTCCATTCCGCCCATATCAGAGTTCTTCACAAAGGCCTCCTGCGCTGTCAGAGACACACCTGCAAGGACTGCAGTCCCTGATTAAAATGGGAATGCCTGCATCTTGCCCCAGTATCAGAAATTCATTTGGGCATTAGAAGACCCTGCAGCTGGCTCTTATGCAAATGTGCAGATACTGAACTCATCCAGTGGTTCTGTGAGCCACTTAACTGGGCAGTTCCAAATTGAAGGAATTTTAAAAATAGAAACAGAAGTGAAAACCAATCCTTTTTCTAAGAAATCAACTCCATTGCATAGATGGACTGTGTCATCTCCTGCCCTCTCTCAAAGCTCCCTTCCAGCCTCATATCTTGTGTTTCTCAGAAAATAAAAATGGTACCATGACCTGTGTCCTATCCCCTATGAGAGATTTTCCTTGAGAAAATAGGTTCCAGAGAACTTACGAGGTCACACAGGCCATTTGGGAAATCTACACTTTCCCACCAGACCAAGGCTTCCTGCTTACATTATATCTCCCTGGCAGAAAAACCCTAATATACAAAAAGAGATATCCTGTGAATGATCCTTTACTCCCACCACCGCCACCACCTATGTCCTCCTTCCCTGTGTAGAGGCAGGCGTGTACGGACCCAAGCGTGGCCTTCAAGGCGTAAGCGTTCTCACCTGGGTTCACTTAGCCTGTTTCCCTTTTCCTCTCTCGATCTGTGGTACAGTGGGGCCTTGACTTATGAGTGTCCCGACTAACGAGTTTTTTGAGATACCAGCTGTCTCTCCGCCGGTTTTTTGCATTGAGTTGATAGAGTAATTTGAGTTAATGAGCTCCTTAACGAATTAAACTCGTAAGTCAAGGCCCCACTGTAGTTCTAAACTGCATGCCCTTGACTATCCCATACTCTTTTGTGTCCTTGCAAATACTATTCCTTCTGCCTAGGATGCCCTTTCTTCTGAAAATGCCTTCAAGCCTCAGCTCAAATATGTACTTTTTCCTCTTTATAGCTGCCCTCAATTCCCCAGGCAGACACTCCTTCTACTTTGCTGTAAATACCCCATGACCACATTTTACTGGAATTGCAAATTTCCCTGCTAGTAACTTCTTGAGGCTGAAGGACCATTTCTCACTGTCTCTAGCAAGAGACAGGGCATAGAAAGCACACCTGCTCCTTTGGTGTGTTTATTCACAGAACAGATCCAGAGTAGTGGTGGGAGCACAGAAAGATGTGCTCTTATTAATTCCCCTATGCTCGCCTCTTCCCATGACCACATCACAATTATAACTAATTACAGACCCACCAGCACTGAGAACCATCTGAAGACTAGTTGAACAGAAGTCCTGTAACTAAGGCTGTAGAGAAGCCATGTTGAGACTAGTGGGAGGGGTGGTAAGGGCAGGTCCCACACCCATTCTGTGGTGATTAAGAATCTGGAGGGAGCACTGGCAAGTGCTGCTCAGTGGTCAGAGTGCCAGCCCTTGCACTAGAGGGTCAGGGGTTCAATTCCCGGTCAAGGGCATGTAACTGGATTGCAGGTTTGATCACAATCCTCTCCCTTTCTCCCTTCTACTTCTGTCTAAAAATCAATGGAAAAAATATCCTCAAGTAAGGATTAACAACAAAAACCAACCAAACAAAAAATAATTGTTAGGGATAGCTTGGCTGTGTAGATACCCCTGAGGAGTGAGGGGTCCCAGCCCTACACAGGTATCCCAGCCCCGGGCACCAGTACCAAAAGGGGAATCCCTGTAACATCTGGCTGTAAAAACCAGTGAGGATTTCGTCCAACTGAGACAGAGGGTGGCTGGAGACTTAGGCGCGCCTCTTAAAGGGGTGGGGGGCACGCACAGACTTACTCGCACACAAACTTAATATGGGGCCGCAGCACAGGGGTAGCAGCTCAGAAAGTGCCAGGTACATATAAGAGGAACTAAGGTGACTTACTTCAGAGAAAGGGCTGAAGGGGCAAGTGGTCAGGAGAGAAGCTTCTTTGTTCCTTTGCCAAATGCTCCTCTCCTGCAGTCAGCAGGCTCAGACAAGCACCAACTCTGGGCTCTCCATTAACCAGGCTCACACGGGTCGCCCCACCCAACTCACGCACACTGACCAAGTCTCTACCAGCGGCTTTTCCACACAAGTGGCCTGCTTCCATCAGCACTGTGGACTTTCTCAGTGCTGAGAAACTCATTAGTCAACAGAGCCAAATATCAACAGTACAACGATTGAAATTTCTTTTGAGAGCCAAATTTTTTAAACTTAAACGATATAGGTAGGTACACTGTTATTGACTTAATTAGGGTACTCCTAAGGCTTAGGAAGAGCCACACTCAAGGGGCCAAAGAGCCGCATGTGGCTTGCGAGCCGCAGTTTGCCGACCACGGGCCTAGACCATAGCTTCAACTAAGCGGCCCCAAGCCTGGTACAAGTGGCAGCTCACCTTGGCCTACCCTGGAGTCCCTCCCAAGAGGCTTCAGAACCAACACATGTGGTGGCCAGCTTCACACCACACCAGAGCACCACCCACGAGCTCCACAAACAGCACTCCTGAAGGGCCTGGCACCAAAGCCCTGCTAAAGCGACTCCTGCTCTGTGGTGTCAGCCTCCACACAAGTCTGTTGCAGTCACAGCCTGAAGGTCAACCCCACCCACTGATGTGCCAACATTAATCAAGGCTCAACTACAACATAAGGACATACACGACCCACACAAGGGACACCCACGGAACAAATGGCTCAGGTAAATAGGGAGACGGCACCATTGGGCCCCACAGAACACCTACTACATAAGGCCACTCTTCTAAGACCAGGAGATGCAGCAGCTCTACCTAATACACAGAAACAAATACAGGGAGGCTGCCAAAATAAGGAGATAAACATGTTCCAAATGAAAAAACAAGACGAAACTACAAAAAAATAATTAAATGGGGGCAAGTAATCTACCAGATGGAGAGTTCAAAACACTGGCCGGTTTGGCTCAGTGGATAGAGCATCAGCCCATGAACAGAAGGGTCTCAGGTTTGATTCTGGTCAAGGTCATGAACCTTGGTTGCAGGCTAGATCCCTGGCCCTGATTGGGGTTTGGGGCACGTGTCGATGTTTTTCTCTCTCTGTGTCTCTCCCACTCCCTTCCACTCTCTCTAAAAATTAATGGGAGCCCGGCTGGCATGGGTCAGTGGCTGAGCGTTGACCTATGAACCAAAAGATCACAGTGCGATTCCCAGTCAGGGCACATACTGGGGTTGTGGGCTTGATCCCCAGTGCAGGACATGCAAGAGGCAGCATTGATGTTTCTATTTCCCCCCTCTCCTTTCCTCTCTGAAATAAAAAATATATATATATTAAAAAATAAATCAATGGGAAATATACCCTCAGGTGAGAATTAACAAAAAAAAAAAGAAAAAAAGAAATGATAGGTTAAGAGACCTCTAGGACAACATCAGCATACCAACATTTGCATTATAGGCATATCATAGGGAGAACAGAGAGCAAGGGACCGAAAACTTATTTGAAGGAATAATGACTGGCTTGGCCAGCGTGGTTCAGTGTCGACCTATGAACCAGGACGTCATGGTTGATTCCCAATCAGGGAACATGCCCAGGTTGCGGGCACGTTACTCAGTGTGGGGCATGCAGGAAGCAACTGATCAATGATTCTCTCTCATCATTGATGTTTTTATCTCACTCTCTCCCTTCCTCTCTGAAATCAATAAAAATATATTAAAAAATAAAATAAAATAACGGCTGAAAATGTCCCTAACCTGGCAAAGGAAATAGACATGTAAGTCCAGGAAGCACAGAATCCAAAACAAGATGATACCAGAGGCCCACACCAAGCTGGATCATAATTAAAATACCAAAGTTTAAAGACAAAGAGAAAATCTTAAGAACAGCAAGAGAATAGTAGTTAGTTATGTACAAGGAAGCTCCCATAAGACTGTCAGCTGATTTCTCTCTCAACAGAAACTTTGCAGGCCAGAGGAATTGGCATGAAATTTTCAAAGTGATAAAAATCAAAGACCTACAACCAAGATTACTGTACCCAGAAAAGCTATCATTTAGAATCAAAAAGAAAGATAAAGACAAGAAAAAACTAGAGTTCATCACCACTAAACCAGTATTATAAAAAAAGTTAAAGGGGCTTCTTTAAGAAGAAAAGATAGCCCTAGCTGGTCTGGCTCAGTGGATAGAGGGTCGGCCTGCAGACTGAAGGGTCCAGGGTTCGATTCCTGTCAAGGGCACATGCCGGGGTTGCGGACTTGATCCCCAGTAGGGGGTGTGCAGGAGGCAGCCAATCGATGATTCTCTATCATCATTGATGGTTCTCTCTCTCCCTCTCCTTTCCTCTCTGAAATCAATAAAAATAAAAAAATAAAGTTTTCTAAAAAAAAAAAAAAAAAAAGATAAAAAATATAAATAAGATACAGGAAAGAAAAAAATTCTCACTGACAAAGGCCAACACTTTATAAAAGCAGTGAACCAATTATAAAGTTGGTACAAAGATTAAAAGACAAAAGTAGGAAGATAATGTGTAATAATAAATTAAGGGATACATACAAACACACATGAAAAAATGACAAAAACATAAATGGGAAGGGGTGAGTGATTTTAGGATATGTTGGAACTTATGTGACCATCAACTTAAAATAGACTATTACAGCCATGGCCAGGTATGGCTCAGTTGACTGGGCATCATCCCATGCAACAGAAGGTTGCTGGTTCAATTCCTGGTCATGCCCCTGCCCCAGTTGTAGGGGGTGTGCAGAAGGCAGTCAATTGATGTTTCATTCTCACATGAATGTTTCTTTAAATTCTCCCTCTCTCTTCCTCTCTAAAAATCAAAAAAATTTTTTAAAATAGATTTTGTTGATTTTTTACAGAGAGGAAGGGAGAGAGATAGTTAGAAACATCGATGAGAGAGAAACACCGATCAGCTGCCTCCTGCACACCTCCCACTGGGGATGTGCCTGCAACCCAGGTACATGCCCTTGACCGTAATCGAACCTGGGACCCCTCAGTCCGCAGGCCGACACTCTATCCACTGAGCCAAACCGGTTTCGGCCTAAAAATCAAATTTTAAAAACGTCTTTAAAAATACTGTTACAAACATAGCTTGGTAATTATATGTAGCACATGGTAGCCACAAACCAAAAGTCTACAAGAGAAAAAAATAAAGGAACAGGAATCTGAACACAAAATTGTAGAAAGTTATTAATATATAAGAGAAGGAGAGTAAGTGAATAAAAAAGAAACAGAGAAAAGAAATTGTAAAAATAAAATGGCAATCTATATCTATAAAAGGCTAATATGCAAATTGTCCCCTCGGGAGTTCGACTAGGAGACTCAGAGTTTGATTGCTCACTATGACGTGTGCTGACCACCAGGGGGCGGCGTGGAACTAAGGAAGGCCCTGGCTGGCAGCCGGAAGGCCCTGATTGGCCCTGATCGCTGGCCAGGCCTAGGGACCCTACCCCTGCATGAATTTCATGCACCGGGCCTCTAGTAACTACATAGTCAGCAATTACTTTAAATGTAAATGGATTAAATGCTCCAATCAAAAGATATAATGTGGCTCTTTACAGTAGCGTTGAGCCACAGGCATTTCTCAGGACAACTGGCACAAGCACAAGACCGGGGGGCAAGAGAAAGCCACACCACAAGAAGTGACAATATGAGCTGGGACGCCTTGCTGCCGACACTGAGACTGGCCCACCCCACATACACAGTTCACGTGCAGGGAGGCAACAAAAAGTACCGTACCTTCAGGCTGAACATGGGCAACTTCTCCTGGGCTCAGAGTGTTGTACACACAAAACAGGGATTACTGGTGTTGTCTACAACGCATCCAACCACAAACTGGTCTGCACCACGACCCTAGTAAAGAACTGCATCGTGCTCACTGACAGCTCACTGAAGGACAGTGGTATGAGTCCCACTATGTACTGCCCCTGGTCCACAAGAAGGGGACCAAAAGCTAACTCCTGAGGAGGAAGAGATTTTAAACAAAAAACTATCAAAAAAAATTTAGAAGAAATATGATGAAAGGAAAAAGAATGCCACAATCAGCAGTGTTCTAGAGGAGCAGCTCTAGCATGCAGCACTCGAGACCAGGCCAACGTGGTCATGTGCTCGAGGGCAAGGAGCTGGAGTTATATCCAAGGAAAATCAAGGCCCCCAAAGGCAAATAATCTTCCTCCCTCCTCTCTTAGCTCAGGTAATAAAGGTGAGGTAGGGACGGCCCCGGTGAGGTCTGGATGGCCCCGGTGAGGTTGAGAAGGCACCGGTGAGGTCTGGATGGCCCCAGTGAGGTAGAGACAGCCCCGGTTAGGTCGGGACGGCCCCGGTGAGGCTGAAACGGCCCCGGTGAGGTAGGGATGGCCCCGGTGAGGTTGAAACAGATAATAAAGACCAATATAAACTGATGAACAAAAATAGATGCAGAGGCAGAGCAGCATTGAACAGACTGTCAAACTATAGTGGGAAGCCTGGGGAGGGTTTGCGGGGAGAGGGGGTTAAGAGATCAACCGAAGGACTTATATTCATGCATATAAGAATAACCAATGGACACAAAACACTGGGGGGTAGGGGAGGCCGGGGGAAAGTCAAGAGGGGGGGAAAAGGAGACATATGTAATACTCTTTGTAATACTTTAAGAAATAAAAATTATTTAAAAATATATATATATATATATATATTATTTTTAAAAATCAATGGAAAAATACCTTGGGTGAGGGTTAGCAAAAAAAAAAATAATAATAAAGAACAGCATAGGAGATATAGTTAATAATACTGTAATAACTATGCATAGTGCCAGTTGGACACTATAAGTATTAGGAAGAACATTTTGTGAAGTATATGATTGTCTAATCACTATGCTATACACCTGAAACTAATACAAAACAATACTGAATATAAACTGTTATTGAGAAAAAAATTATTACAAAAAAATAAAGAGCATGAAAAAATTTGGCAGTTATAAAAATAGTCACAGGAAGGCCCTAGTGATCCCTGGTCTGGGCACATACAAGAATCAACCAATGAATGCATAAATAAATAGAACAAGTAAATGTTTCTCTTTTCCTCTCTCTAAAAATCAATAAATTAAAAAAATCATAAAAATAAATTAAAAAATATAGTCACGGGCCCTAGCCGGTTTGGTTCAGTGGATAGAGCATCGGCCTGCATACCAAAGGGTCCCAGGTTCAATTCCAGTCAAGGGCATGTACCCTGGTTGCGGGCACATCCCCAGTGGGAGGTGTGCAGGAGGCGGCTGATTGATGTTTCTCTCTCATCGATGTTTCTGGCTCTCTATTCTTCTCCCTTCCTCTCTGTAAAAAATCAATAAAATATATTAAAAAATATATATATATAGTCACGGGTATGTAAAGTTTTTTGAAGGAAATAGTCAATCTATATATATAAAAAGCTAGCAATGGAAACACCTTAACGACCAGAACCAGTTGCTATGATGCCCACTTGCCAGCAAACCGGCCTGATCAGGAGTAGGGCCAGCCGGCCAACCTCCCGTGGCCCCTCCCCCGCAGCCGGCCATACCCCCGATCAGCCCCCTACCCAAACGGCCCCTCCCCCCAACTGGCCCCCCCCAAACAGCCTCCCCACCCTCATTGGGGGCGGGGCTGGCCAGCCAACCTCCCACAGCCCCTCCCCTGGGCTGCTGACCCCCAATCGGCGCCCCCACCCCAATTGGGGGCGGGGTCCACCGGCCAATCACCTGCAGCCCCTCCCCCTGGCTGGCCCAGCCCTGATCGGGCCGGATCGAGTCGGGCCAGCTGGCCAACCTCAAGCCATCTCCTCCTCCCAACAGGCCCGGCCCTGATCTGCTCCGGTTGGGGCCAGGCTGGCTGGACCCCATCCGTGCATGAATTCGTGCACTGGGCCTCTAGTAATATTATAATAACTATGTATGATGTCAGGTAGGTACTAGCCTTATTAGGGTGATCAATTCATTATATAAATGTCTAATAACTATGTTGTACACCTGAAACTAATAATATTGGATATCAACTGTAATTGAAAAAATAAACTAGCCTGGCAGTATGGCTCGAACCTATGAACCAGGAGGTGATGGTTCGATTCCCAGTCAGGGCACATGCCCAGGTTGTGAGCTCGATCCCCAGTGTGGGGCATGCAGGAGGCAACCGATCAATGATTCTCTTTCATCATTCATCTTTCTCTCTCTCCCTCTCCCTTCCTCTCTGAAATCAATAAAAAAATATATGTTTTTTTAAAAAGAAAAGAAAAAATAAACTAAAAGGCAACAACAACAAAATGAAAACACTTGGGGAAAAAAAGTTTTCAACTGTTTTAAAAGAGTGATCATTTTTAAATTTTTTTTTCTCATAAGCATTCCTTACGTGAATTGTTCTATCTATAGAAAATTCCTATGCTCCCCTGCCGTGGACCCCAACTTGGGAGTCAAAACTGTGGTACACAAACAATTTTCTCCATTAATAGATAGGAAAGGCTTATTAGATAGGGTGAAGGTGGTTCTAAAATTGATATTAAAGATTTTTCTTAGGTAGCAAAGACTCAGTATGATAAGCTGTCAATCACACCTAAATTAATTTCAAAACTTAATAACCTTTTATTTGGGGGATGAGGACATGAGCAAAATATAAACTTTCATATTAAATAAACTTGTAAGAGGAGACAGGATAAATTGGGGGAGGGGAGGAAAGAATATTAAAACATCATATAACTAGTTATAAAAAGTAGTTTGGTAGCAGAGAGAGAATAGAAAGATTAACAAAGGAAAAGGAAGCCTATGAGAATAAAGTACGTGACAAAGGTGACATGCCAAATCAGTGGGAAAGATGGATTAGTCCATAAATGATGGTAGGTCAACAGATAGATCGTGAGGATGGCAGCCACAGGCATGGGGAAAGGAGCCAAAGCCCTTCCTGGGATACCAGATTTAAATGTAAAAAAAAAAAAAGAAACCATGAGAATACTAGAATAGAAGAGTGAATTTTTAAGAATTACTTCCTGAAGTGGGAAAGGTATTTACAAGCAAGACTTAAGAACCAGCAGCCATAAAGAAAGACACACTGGCCGAAACCGGTTTGGCTCAGTGGATAGAGCGTCGGCCTGCGGACTGAAAGGTCCCAGGTTCGATTCCGGTCAAGGGCATGTACCTGGGTTGCGGGCACATCTACCAGTAGGAGATGTGCAGGAGGCAGCTGATTGATGTTTCTCTGTCATCGATGTTTCTAACTCTCTATCTCTCTCCCTTCCTCTCTGTAATAAATCAATAAAATATATTTAAAAAAAAAAAAAAGAAAGACACACTGCTCTAACTGATTTGGCTCAGTGGATAGAGCGTCGGCCTGCAGACTTAAAGGTCCCAGGTTCGATTCTGGTCAAGGGCATGTACCTTGGTTGCGGGCACATCCCCAGTAGGAGGTGTGCAGGAGGCAGCTGATCACTGTTTCTCTCTTATCGATGTTTCTAACTCTCTATCCCTCTCCCTTCCTCTCTGTAAAAAATCAATAAAATATATTTAAAAAGAAAGAAAGAAAGACACTGATAATACTAGTATGACCTCCTAAATACTGTGGAAAAAATTACCAATAATATATTCATGGAAAGATAAACGGGAGAAACTATTTATATCATATGCTAGACAAAGGGCTGATTTTCTTAATAAACATGGAATTCTTATAAATCAGTAAGAAAAAGATGGAAAAAAAAAAAGTAAAAACTGGACAAGAACAGGTAGTTCTAAGAAATTAAAATGACCAATAATATTAAAAGATGCTAAACTTCATTTGTGTCCAACACAATGCATAAAAAATGCAGACAGTTTTTCATCCATCATATTGAAAAAGATGAAAAGGTATAATACAATGTTGGCAAGGATATGTGGGGGCGTATATTCATAGAGCCATAAGAGGAGGCAATTTGGTAGGATTTTTTAATAATCCAAACTGCAAACATCCTTTGTAAGTTATACAAACCCACAGGTACATTTTCACACCTAAAAAGATACCTTCACAAAGATATTCGTACCAATGTTTGTAATAGAAAAACAAAAAGAAGCAAAGAAATAATAACCAATGGCACTAGAACAGTGGTTGCCAACCTTTTGGACCTCAGACCACCGGCAGTCCACGGACCACCAGTTGGCGACCACTGCATTAGAGCATGAATAATAAGTTGGGGTACATTTATCAAGTAAAATGCTATATAGTCATTAATAAGATGACGTAACTATGTACTTATAGGGGAAGATCTTCAAGATTAAAGTAAAAAGCAAGCTGCAGAGTAGTATATGTAATATGATCCCATTTATTTAAAATATAAAGATTACATATTTGCTTATTATGCATAAAAAATTTCCAAGAATTACAAAAGAAACTGTTAATAGATTAAGGTTACTTCTGGAGAATAAAACTGGGGGTGAGATTTCATTTTCATTTTATAGCCTCCTATACTTCTTTGAGGTTTTCTTTACTATGTATACTTTTTAAAATATAAAGTTGAGGAGGGATCCTCTTATTCAAGGATTGTGAATCATTCTTTTATGTACATTTCTCTAAGATCTATATTTAATTTTTTTCAAGGCAAACTGATGAGGTTCTCCAAGTTTTTGCAAATATATATATCTAAACAGAGGCCCAGTGCACAAATTCGTGCACAAGTAGGGTCCAGCCAGCCCACCCCGATTGGGGTGGGGTGAGGGGCCGCTCAGGGTTGGCGGGGGGTGGGGGGGGAAAGGGCTGCGGGCAGTTGGCCGGCCAGCCCCGCCCCCTAGTCGAAATCCTGGTTCGAGGGGACAATTTGCATATTAGCCTTTTATTATATAGAATGGGCTCACACCCATTTGCCAAGTGTTTTTTGTTTTCAAATCACATATTGCTATATTTTTAAAAATGACAAACCTTTACTAAAATGAGATGCTTGAATTTTTCTTTTTCAAAATCACTTTTTAAATTATGGAAGTAACATGATCATTGCAGAAAATAGAGAAAACATATAAGGGTGCAAAAAAAAGAACTAAAATCACATTTGACCACTCTTACCACAGTTAATATTTGGTGTGTTTTCTTTGCATTATATTAATGCATAGTAGTGTCTATATTTAAAATGTGTACAATAACTGTACCTACAGGTGTATATCCTACTCCCCCCCAATATATAACAGGTACTCAATAAATATATTAAAAATTGAATTGAATTAGTATTGTACCATTTCTCCTCATTGAAAATTCTTTCTACACAAGGGATTTAGTTGATTTCTAGTTCTTAGGTAAAATAAATAACACTTAATGAATGTATTTATATCTAAACTTTTTCTGCTTTTATGATCATTCCTCAGGAAAAATTATAGGATCAAAGAGTATGAAATATTTGTTACTGATGTTTTTCAAAAAGGTTATACCAGCTTTTACTTGAACCTCTAGCATAGCCTGTCTCACTATTTCCTTGCCTAAAACATTACTATTACCATTTTTAAAAGTCGTTGTTATTTCATGGTGAAAAACAAAGTTTGCTGAGAAAATTTCTCCCTCCCATTACAAAATAAAGTCCTTCTACATGTTCACTCAAGAGTGGTATCTTCCAACCTAAAAGCAGGTTAAAAGAGGAACTGTTGAGCTTACTCCCCTTTTCAAGCATTATTCTTTTAGTAGGATCCCACTACCAAAAACATGGATAAAGTAGCATGTAAGTCAGATTAAGAATCTTTTTCACATTATGCAAAGTGATGCCTCACTGATGTAGGAGACAGTATCATATCATCAATGTGTGTCAGAAAATTACTTCCTGCAGTGATATTTAAGGTAAGGTGGTCAGTTAACTTTCCTGAGATAGCTTCAGAAGCAATACTGATGAGAAATCAAGCACATGACCTCAACAGAGCGCTGTGCAACAAAAAGATGGTAGGATAATAAAACTTAAAGCAAAAATAAGATCATTCTGATTTTTGGAAAAGATTTTTTATTCAGAGTTTAAGATTAAAAACTACAAGAATTTACTTGTAGCTGATGAGCAGAGAGAAAAAAACATAAATCGTCATCTGATTGGCTAGTTAAAATGCTCTGACTCAGAGTCAAATTACTCAGGGACATGTAGTTACTCTGTGTGGGCTTAGGAGTTCTGGAGCAAAATAGTTCTAAACAAAACGTATCATCTCAGAGCACAGGGCTAACAGGATCTGAAATACTGAGTAAGAAAGCTAATAAAGGGAGGTTGTGAGACCTTTTGATTCTTTTAGGCTTCTAGCAGTTGGTTACCATATGCAAGGACCTAGCAGCGAGTTATTTTATCTCTTGACTTGTCTGGGTTAAACAACTTTAACCCACTAAGCAGGAATAAAGAGACACTTTATCGATCAGTTAAAAAACATAAAGTAGTCCCACCTCTCCAGTAGAATTTTAGTTGAATTAAATCATAAGAGAAACAATGATTATTGCACATAATGTACTTGTCACACTACATCTGTTGAGTAGAATTTCCATTCCAAGTGTTGTTTTCATCTTCACCATCATCTTGAGTCCTCAATCTATATATCTTCCCCTCTTTTTTAAAGTCTTCTCCCCGTTTCTCCAGCACTCTTTTTCTGACAGGTTCCCTGATATAACAAAAGAGGGAGAAAAGAGAAGATGTCATAAAATAAAAACAGCAGTAACACAAAGCTGTTTCCTTTACAATTCTATTAGTATAGGCAACTATATTTTAAGGAAAGTTCATGGGAGATAATTATATCTACTATTACAGTACTAGGTTTTATGTTTTTGGAAGTTTAACTTCATCTGTTCTCCACGATAAACCAGCTAAATTGTAGTTTCTATTTCCATGTATTTCTTGAAGACTTACTAAGCTTTAGAAGAGTGTGACTATCTGCCACCTAATCTTTCCTTTTATTTATGGAAGCTGACATATATACTAAAACATTTATAACTTACACAGCACCCTAGAAGCTATCCAAAGCTCCACTCATAGCCTAATTTCCAGAAATGGCTAATTAGCAATTTTAATCATTTTATAATGTTTAATAATTTATTTATGCAATTAAGAACAAACAGGATTTCATCTGAAAATGGGAAGGAAACAGGTGAAATTTAAGGTAATTCATTTTCCAACACTAGAGGGGAACAGAGAGAGCAAAAAGAAAACAGGAAAACCAAGAATAGAACACAAAGTTTTGCCTCTTAGATATACACTCATCCCATCCTTTTCCCCAACACAAGTCCTGTTCCCTTATTTGAAAAATGTTTTTAAAAACCCACATAGCAAGGTATCAGATACTACAGTACCTCAGGATTAAATGCTCCCACCTATTGCTCAAGAAGAGTTCTAAAGTTCAGCACTAACAAGGCCTCGTTTGAATGCTGTTTTAAGACAAAGAATTTTCCTTTGTCCCCTCCTTTTGAGTAATGCATTAAGGCTATAATTGGTCTTCCTGCCTAACAGTTAAAAAAGAAATAGGATAAAAGCTAAATCAGCCCAATCACAATATTTACACAAATCTTCATCTAGAGCAGCAGTTCTCAACCTGTGGGTAGCTACCCCTTTGGTGGTCGAATGACCCTTTCACAGGGGTTGCCTAAGACCGTCCTGCATATCAGATATTTACATTATGATTCATAACAGTAGCAACATTACAGTTATGAAGTAGCAACGAAAATAATTTTATGGTTGGGTCACAACATGAGGAACTGTATTTAAAGGGCCAGAAGGTTGAGAACCACTGATCTAGAGTCAATAAGACTAAGAATCTCCTTACTGAGGGCAGACAGGCAAGAATTTTCATTACTTATATAGGATTGGAGTGACAATTTGCTATAATGGCTATTAACAGCCTAATAGAATGTTTAACAATAACAGATACATATTAAAATAAATTGTGGTATTATTAGAAGAGGGTATAATCTCACCTAGGAAAACTTTCTGTTAAACCTTAATATGTAAAACCTTAATCATTAGTGTTATCTATTAGTATTACCATTCTGACCTTGACCATCTACAATAAAAGGTAGGTCTCTTGGTTAAGGAACTAGTCCAATGAACTCTCTGAAGGAGGCACCATTTTAAGTGAATATCCAGTTTCCTCGGTTTGGTCCTTCTCTAAATGACCCAGAGAAGATAGTCAGCCAGCAGATCAAAGAACCACTAGGCTTAACATTCTCTAGAGCACAATCTCTCTAAAGAAATTATGCAAGATGACTGTGAAAAATTAATGGAATGAAGTATCTTGTCAGATTAAACATGGCTAGCAAGAAAAAATACGACTATTTAGAGGGGGGGGGGGGATCTGTTTTTACAGTTATGGGATAAAGAGAATCAATAAATGAAACAACAAAACCAGCAGAGGTGAAGTAGCTTTCCATGGACTAGGTTTTAAAAAGATGGCTGAGGAAACTCATGTAAGTTAGCTTCCCAGGAGAGATATAATAAAATCTTCAGAACATTTAGTTTTGTTCCCATATACAGAAAGAAGGCAAAGTACCTTTTACAATTTTTTTCATTTTGAATAAGGTATTGGGCATTACTAACATTTTCCAAATGGGAAAGACAAAAAATAAATAATAAATAAAAAAGAAACATTTTGCAAATGGGGAAAATACAAACAGATACCTTTTCTCCGAATTGCTAGACGATGCAAGGTTTGAGGATTCCGAAGATGATCTCACTGAGGTCTGTGCAGGAGGAGGATTACTAAATAAGAAGTTGCTAATCAATCTCCAGATGGCAAGGAATGGGTAAAGTACTGTCCCCAACAATGTCCAAAAGTCTCCACTGGAAGAATGTACCATAGATGTAGTTGGTCTTCCTGCCTAAAAATTAAGAAATAAACCTAGATGAAGACTACATCAGCCCAATTACATCACAAAGTTCTAGGTGAATCTTTTATCCGAAAAACAAAGTCGTATTAATTTTAGCTTATTGCAAGAAGGGAAAATTACCAACTTTGCTGTGTTGGTTTTTTGTTTTTTGTTTTTCCTTAAGTGTATATAAACCTCTTGAAACACCTCAAGCTCTACTTTTTTTTTTTTTTTGGTTCATCTTCACCCAAGGATATTTTTTCCATTTATTTTTAGAGAGAGTGGAAGGGAGGAGGACAGAGAGAAACGTCAATGTGAGAGAGAGACATTGATTGGCTGTCTCCCACACATATCAAGCCTGCAACCCAGGTCCGTGCCAGTGCCTTGACCAGAATGGAACCTGTGACCTTTCAGTCAACAGGCCAACACTCTATCCACTAAGCCAAACTGGCTAGGGCTGGAGCTGTACTTTTTATTTTATTTTATTTTATTTAGGCATATGAAAATTTATTACTACTGTGATTTCACCATCAAAACTTATGATCTTGGTCTTTCCTTCTTGCCTTTATATAAGGCCAAAATAGACACATTGGCTACTTTGACAACCTGAAAGCGAACTCCAGAAATGTCACCAACAGCATGACCTTTGTGACCAAATTTAGCAACCAGAACTTCATCATGTTCCTCAATAAAATTCAAACAACCATCACTGAGTACAAAGTCTGATTATTTGCCATTCTTGATCAGCTGGACCCTAACACACTTCCTGATGGCAGAATTTGGCTGTTTGGCTTCAACCCCTACTTTTTCCAGCACAATTCCCTTTGCATGGGACACGCCTCCAAAAGGGTTGGCCTTCGGGGCCGTGCCCAAATGGACTTTCTTGTACTGTTTATCATGCCCCTTCTGATCTCCCCGGTGGCTCCAGAGCTTCCGGGCAGTACAAAGACTGCCAACACTTGCCCATCCTGCTGGTGCCACAGGCCTTGTGCTTTTAATTTTTAAAAAAATATATGTTTTTGTTGATTTAGAGAGAGGAAGGGAGGATAGAGATAGAAACATCGGTGAGAGAATCATTGATCAGCTGCCTCCTGCACACCCCACACTGGGGATCGAGCCCACAACCTGGGCATGTACCCTGACTGGGAATCAAACCAGTGACCTCATGGTTCCTGGGTTGACGCTCAACCTCTGAACCACACCAGCCGGGCTGGAGCTCTACTTTTTAAAGGAGTACTCACTACATAGAAACCAGAAGGTAGTTTTTGGTAAAATGAACCAATTATTTTTAAGAGAATGAAACTTTTGTATTGAATTTATAACTTTGATAAGAAAGGTCTTTTTCTTTTTTTAAACATATCTTATTGATTTTTTACAGAGAGGAAGGGTGAGGAAAAGTTAGAAACATCAATGGGAGAGAAACACTGATCAGCTGCCTCCTGCACACTCCCTTCTAGGAATGTGCCCGCAACCAAGGTACATGCCCTTGACTGGAATCGAACCTAGAACCCTTCAATCTGCAGGCCGATGCTCTATCCACTGAGCCAAACTGGTCAGGACAGAAAGGTCTTTCTTGATTATTAAAAAGAAGATGGGAAGGTTTTAAATCTCAGTGAATACAACTAATCCTGATTATTGGAGGGCTGTTTCGGGGGTGGGGACACTAGTTCAGAGCAGGAAAAACTGTATTAACCCTGACACAGAAGACCCAGTTCTTATCCCACTTTTGGTTTGTAAGGTGGCACCTCAGCAAACTCATTTAAGCCTTCTGAGCCCCTTTTCTTCATCAGAGATTAAAATATTGTTGTAAGGATCAAATGGAATTATTTTTATGTTAAAATGTTTTTTAAAAATTTGGTGAACAGTAGAGTAGTACACAAATAAAACCCACTAAGTCTGTAAATTAGACACTCTGCATTTCTTATTTTCTTCTCCCACTGGTCATATTTTTGTCCATGAAAATAGGCGAGAAGCCCTGGTTTATTTGGCTCAGTGGATAGAGTGTCAGCCTGTGTACTGAAGGGTCCCAGGTTTGATTCTGATTAAGGGCACATGCCCAGGTTGTGGGCTTGGTCCCCAGGAGGGGGCATGCATGAGGCAGCTGATCAATGATTCTCTTATCATTGATGTTTCTATCTATCTCTCCCTCTCCCTTCCTCTCTGAAATCAATAAAAATGTATTTTTTATTTTAAAAAAATGTATTTTTTAAAAAAGAAAAATAGGCAAGGAAAAAAGTTGAAAATTAAACTGGTGCCTCACCAGAAATAAAAATACATAAAACAGAGGATAATGGAGCCATAATACTGATTTAACATATTTGGATAATGTGGATTTTAATTACCCATAATACACCATTCACCTTCCCTTTCTGTAATTATAAGAAACAATGAATAGTAGAACAAACAGGTCTGTAAGAATAGAATAAATATATACGTATATACATACTGGCAAAAGTACCACTGAAGCGCTTGGGGCAAGTTCCAAATCCAATAATTTCTTTTTATAATCTTCTTTGGTAAATTCTCTCCTGGGAAACATGGTTGCTAATGAAAAATTACCATATGTGTTGCCAACAGTCTGTAACATAACAATAAGTTTTAAAACATTACATCAGTGCCTTTAAAAAGATATTACATACTCATATGCATCTAAAATGACTGCTTTAACTAAAATTGCCTTGATTTTAAAAGTTCTTTTAAATGTAAACTCAAAAAATATTTCTAAAACCTTGGCATAGCTGAAAGCTGTCAAATCCAAAAGTATTTAAAAGCTTTCATAACTCAACAATGACCATAAAATAGCAAGAATATAGTTCCTAAAACCATATGAACAAACTGAATAAAAATGAACAATTAGGTATCTCTTAAATATAGCTGCAGTTCGCCATGAGAATTTCTACTCTCCTTTACAAACTTATATTAACATCTCATAAATACACTTGGATTATAGGTATTCCCCATTAAAAATTTGGAATAGACCAGAATTTCCCCCATATATATCACATCAGAAATTTTTGTCTCCTCCTCTCCAATAATATAAATGGTCCATAATTAACCCACACCATACATATAATCCTAGATCCAGGAAATTACAAAGAGCAGCATCATAGCCACCCTCACAATTTTAGATCACCCATACTTGTGAAATCTTAGCCAACTGTTTATCTAGAAGATTCCAAAAAAAAAAGACTAACACTTTTGTGTGGTTTTTTTGTAATTTTTCACTGTAGGTCTTATACATAGCTCTCCTTGTTCTCACTTTAACATAAGGACATACACAAATATAAAATCAGGTCATTCTGCTGGGGAGAAGTTCTAATAGGACTGATGTTATCAAAGATCTTTTTTTCCCCTCTCATGGTGCTCCCCCTTTTCACTTACTTGTGGCAGAAGCAGTAAGACTCTGGCAAGGGCACCCCCTCTTAGGAGGCGAGGCCCCAGGTGTGGATTCAAGGCAAAAGAAGAATGAAAGTGGCTATTTGGGTTGGTTCTACTATAAAACTTAGGGAAAAAAGTTCTTAAAGTAAGTTTTTGTATTGTCCAACCCAGCTCACCAGTAGAGGAAGGCAGATAACAGGTATGCTTCCCTTGGGACACATAAGTGAGGCACCAGGCTAAATGCAGAAAGATCTAGTGGAAAGATCTGAACTCTAATTTTAACAATGAAATGATACATATGACAAATACTGTACATATAATGAGCCTAGATCAGGGGTGGGCAACCTTTTTGTGAGTGCGTGCCAAAACCAGCAAAATCTCTGACTCAAAATTCTTCTGCGTGCCAACCCTAATTTTTTGAGAACATGTTATGCCTACTTGGTATCTCTTAAGGTGTAGTATGTGAAGAACCTTGAAGAAATAATAAAATTCATTCGAGCGACAAAAACACAGTATATGATGATGAAAAATACATTTATTTTTTAATGTATACATGTACACTGATAGTCGGACAGAAAACTTTGACTCCATTTGATATTATCAGTGGGACTTTTGCTGCTGCATCACTGATGACAGAGATTTTACATCAGGTTTATATTTCGTGACCTTCAGAGATATGCACGAGCTACTACTTTCATCCGTCAGGCTACTCCTATTATGAGACTTTACAAAATTCATCACTGAGAACAAAGATTCGCAAGTGTATGTGGATGAAACCAAAACACTGGTCGGATATAGGAAGGCAGAGAGAGTTAAGGCAGAGGCATAGAAATTGCTCTTCCCCTCTCTCGTCAATCCATGTCTATGGTCTTTAAGATAACTTGTTATGTAAAATTATTTATTTATCTAAGATGCACCTACACTGTATTTATCTGAAAAAGAAAAAAGTCGATATTAAGAAAAAAATTGTAGCCAAAACCGGTTTGGCTCAGTGGATAGAGCGTCGGCCTGTGGACTGAAAGGTCCCGGGTTCGATTCCGGTCAAGGGCATGTACCTGGGTTGCGGGCACATCCCCCGTGGGAGATGTGCAGGAGGCAGCTGGTCGATGTTTCTCTCCCATCGATGTTTCTAACTATCTATCTCTCTCCCTTCCTCTCTGTAAAAAATCAATAAAATATATTTAAAAAAAAATTGTAAAATGGAAGATTGTAAGAGAGGGTTTTGCGTGCCAGCAAAAGTTACTGGCATGCCATGTTTGGCACGAGTGCCAGGGGTTGCCCACCCCTGGCCTAGATCCTACAGGACATCTGACGCCTAGAATCCCATAAGATATCAATCAGAAAATAAAAATTAATTGGAAGCTACTCATCTTATAAGATAAAAAATTTCAAACCCACGCCAATTTTAGAGTAAGGCCACATTTTGGAAGTAAATTCCTAAAGAAGATACTTGTTGCCAAATAAAGATTAATGGTCTTTAGGCTTGGACAACTGGTAGGATGGTAGGAAAATGGCCAGCTCAAAAGCATTCTAAGCAACCTAAAGGAAATGTGGAGAGGACCAAGAAACACTGCATCCTTTTTACTAGGTACAACTCCGTAAGATTAGAACTCTAGAAAATCATTAAATTTTCACTCCTCCAGTTGAGTATACTAAGCAGTGAAAAATTTTCCAGAGCTTCTTGTACAATATCAGCAAATTCCTATTTCTGCACAACAAGGAGATACACTATTCCCATGTGGCACTAATCCACAATGGCAGCTCCACACACCCCAGGGTTGTCCTGTGCCTCCCTCCCAGGGATAAGTCATGACTTGTTCACCTTCTTCAAATCCCGCTTGAAAATGTTCCCCTCCTACATTTAAATAACTTACTCATCTATCTTTACTACAACTCAGGACAAATTTACCTGTGCAGCAAACTGCCTTGCCTCTTCTAGAGGAGCATCAGAAGGGAACTGATTTGTAAAGGAAGAACCATCAGGAAGACGAAATTGAATTCTTGCAACAGTGCTGTGAAGAAAGAAAATGTAAGTCAACATCTTACCTCTACATATTCCCAAACAATATCAAAAGTTAGAGAAAAACTGAAGTGAAAATATACAATGAAAAGAGGGTATTTTTTCACAATGTCAGGTCTTTTTGTTTCTATTTTTTAAAGCTTTACTGAAATATAATTCACATAATGTAAAATTCACCTTCTTAATGCATACGATTTAGTCATTTTTAATAGTCAGAATTGTACATCACCGATTTCTAATTCCAGAACATTTTTATCACCCCAAAAAGACACCCCAAATCCATTAGTATTCCTCTCTCACCTAACTGGCAATCACTAATCTACTTTCTGAATCTGTAGGTTTGCCTACTTTCGGCATTTTATATGATGGAACATACATGTATGTGACTTTTTGGTGACTGGCTTCTTTCATGTACCATTGTTTTCAAGGTTCACCCATGTTGTAGCATGTATACTTCATTCCTTTATATTGCCAAATAATGTTCCATTGTATGTTTTGTTTATCCATTCTTCAGATGATGAACATTTGGGTTATTACTACATTTTGGCTATGATGAAGAATGCAGCTGTAAATATTCAAGTACAGATTTTTGTGTGGACATTTATTTTCAACTAGAGGCCCAGTGCACAAAAATTTGTGCACTGGGGGGAGTCCCTCAGCCTGGCCTGTGCCCTCTCACAGTCTGGGACCCCTCGGGGGATGACCACCTGCTGGCTTACGCCCGCTCCCTGGGGGATTGGGCCTAAGCTGGCAATCAGACATCCCTCGGGCAGCCCGGGAGCCCTTGGGGGATGTCCACTTGCCAGCAGGAAGCAGGCCTAAGCTGCAGTCGGACATCCTTAGTGCTGCTGAGGAGGCGGGAGAGGCTCCCACCACCACCGCTGTACTGGCAACCATCAGCCTGGCTTGTGGCTGAGCAGAGCTCTCCCTGTGGGAGCACACTGACCACCAGAGGGCAGCTCCTGCATTGAGCATCTGCCCCCTGGTGGTCAGTGTGTGTCAGAGTGACCAGTCATTCCCAGTCATTCTGCTGTTAGGGTCAGTTTGCATATTACCCTTTTATTATATAGGATAGAGGCCTGGTGCATGGGTGGGGGCCGGCTGGTTTGCCCTGAACGGTGTCCCGGATCAGGGTGGGGGTCCCGCTGGGGTACCTGGCCAGCCTGGGTGAAGGGCTGATGGGTGTTTGCAGGCTAGTCACACCCTCTTCAGGGTGGGGGTCCCCACTGGGGTGCCTGGCCAGCCTGGGTGAAGGGCTGATGGCTGTTTGCAGGCTGGTCAAGCCCGCCCCAGTGGGAACCCTCACCCCATGGAGGTTTGGCTAGCCTGGGTGAGGAGCTGATGGCTGTTTTCAGGCTGGCCACACCCCCTTTAGGGTGGGTGGTCCCCACTGGGGTGCCTGGCCAGTCTGGCTGAGGGGCTGAGGGCCGTTTTCAGGCTGGCCACGCCCCCCAGTGATGGAAGCTCCCAGCCTCTCCTTTTTTTCTTTCTTCTTCTTTTTTTAATTCTGGGATTTATTTACCTTCTATAATAGAAACTTTGTTGCCTTCAGTGGAGCTCAGAGCCGGCCGCAGCAGGCGGGAAGCTTGGCTTCCTCCATCACTGGAGCAACCAAGCCTCCTGCTCCCTCTAGCTATGTGTTTGCTGGCCGCCATCTTGGTTGGGTTAATTTGCATATAGTCACTCTGACTGGGTGGTGGGCATGGCTTAAGGTGTAGCGAAGGCAAGGTCAATTTGCATGTTTATCTTTTATTAGATTCTTTTTTTTTTTTTTTTTTAGGGAAGAGCACAAACACAGTCCCCCAGTACCACAAATTATGCAGTCGAGTTTCCCACATTTGGGGAAATCGCAGGGGTCAGCACATCCAGAGTGCAATGGATAAGCCTCGCCCTGGGAAAACCACCTTCGCGATCATGGTATCTCCCCTGCCAGGTAAGTATATTCTTTCTTATTTTTTTAAATATATTTTTATTGTTATCAGAGAGTAAGGGGGAAGGAGAGAGATAAACATCAATGATGGAAATCATTGATCGGCTGCCTCCTGCATGTCCCACACTGGAGATCGAACCCGTAACCCAGGCATGTGCCCTGAAAGAAATTGAACCATGACATCCTGGTTCATAGGTTGATGCTCAACCACTGAGCCACACCAGCTGGGCTATTTTCAATTCTCTTGAATATATATTTAAAAATAGAACTGCTGGATTATATGGCAACTCTATGTTTAACATCTTGAGGAACTACCAAATTGTTTTGTTTCCAAAGTGGCTGCATCAGTTTATAATCCCTTCAGCAATGTAGGAAGGTTCCAATTCTACATATCCATGCCAATACTTGTTACTGTCTCTTTAAATGTAGAAATCCTAGAGGGATTGAAATAGTATCTCATTGTGGTCTTGATTTGTATTCCCTTCTGACTAGTGATGATGAGTATCCTTTCATGTGCTTATTGACTATCTTCTCTGGAGAAATGTCTATTCAAAACCATTCCCCATATTTAAGTGGATTGTTTGCTTTTTATTGTTGAGTTATACGAATTCTTTCTAAATTCTAGATACAAGTCCTTTATCAGATATATATGATGCAAAACATCATCACTGATGTTTCTATCTCTCCTCCCTCTCTGAAATCAATAAAAATATATTTTAAAAAGTTTTTTTTTTTAATTTTGGTGAAGTCCAACTTATCTATTGCTTTCTTTTGTTGCTTGTACTTTTGATGTAATGTCTAAGAATCCATTGCCTATTCCAAGATCACAAGATTTCCTTCTTTTCCCTAAGATTTTATACTTTTTTTTTGGCGTTGTTTAAAGAAAAAAACTTTAATATTACACTAGTAACTAGGGTGGGACACCAAACTTGACAGTTGTAGGGCCAATCTATGTAACAGCGCAGGATAGCCATCTTTGGGCAATAGCCCTCAGGGTCAAAGCAAGGGTGGGAAGGAACAAGTATTAACCAGGAAGTGCAAGAGGCAGCTTTGGGTGGTGCTGACTCAATAGACACGGACGGTGTGCAGGAAGGTGCAGCCACTGAAAAATCCTAAGTCAAACCATCATAAGTCAGGGACTGTCTGTATTTAGTACTATCACACTGAACATTCACATTTAATAACAAATACCATTGGCAGCTGCCAAACTCATCAATATGTCCTTCTGAAACTACTTATTATAGCTACAGCACACACATCAATGTTAAAAAGCAGCCCACAACCACTGTTCTTCTCGGCTGCTACATATACAAAGATGTTTAAGCAAAAAAATAAAGTACCTTCTTTCTCTTGCAGAAGCATCCCTCTTAACTTCCATTTCTGCCTGTTTAACCAGCAAGGCAGCAGCTTTAGCAGCTTCTACTTCTTCCTTTGTCTTTGCGAAACGAGCCGCTCTCTCTGCACGATCCTTTAAAACAGTTAGATGCTAAGTATCTTTCACTGCCAGAATTCTACTCACATATTTCCAAACACAAGGAACACACACACGCATGAAATCCCTTAAAGCCATACATGTAACTTAATCAGTCTGGATCTGGTACTCTTTAGTTTTATCAACGGCCACGGACCAGAGCTGTTATTAAACAAACATGGACTTGATTTTGGTCACTACTGTATCACCAGAGCCTGGGACAAGGTCTAGCATATAGTACATATGTATCTGTTGAATAAAGAAATAAGCAATATAAAGGTAGATGTAATTTTCATTTTCATGTGTTACAACTACTCAATTCTAAAAGCAATTGCTGCTAAACCATCCTAAGCTTCTACTCGATGGTATAAATTCTTTGAATGTCCCAAAAAAGAATGCTTGTGACTAGAGGAAACTGCTAGGTAACCAATTCTTAGATTCTTTTCTAGAGAATCTTTTAAAATTACCTTTTGACTACTGATAAAATTCCTAACATTGAGAAAAATTAATTTGAAAAAAATCTCAATTTTAATATTAACTGTATTTTAATTCACTGTACAATTTCTATAAAAGGAAGCTGAGAATTGGTACTTTTTATCAGTTTTTTTTTTACTTCAAGAAAAACAATTTTAAATATAATGTTACATGCAATAATATCTCAAGAAAAACGATTTTAAATGCTAAATGCGATAAACACTAATTATTCAAGAAAAATGATCTTACATATATTACATGCAATAAACATTAATATTTCAAGAATAAAAGGATTTTAAGTATAACACCAAAACTGTACTAACATAGTATGTCACAAAAGTTGTAGGAAATATTAAAAATCTGCAAATAACAGAATTACTTCTATTATATTCTAGAATATTTTTGTTCCCTCTGACTCTATTTTTGTTCATCAGTTTATGTTGTACATTATATTCCACAAATGAGATCATATGATATTTATCCTTCTCCGACTGGCTTATTTCGCTTAGCATGATGCTTTTAAAGTCTATTTTGTCAGATATGAGTATTGCTACTCCAACTTTTTTTTTCTTTTCCATCCCTTCACTTTCATCCTGTGTGTGTCTTTTGTTTTGAGGCGGGTCTCTTGTAGACAGCATATAGTTGGGTCATGTTTTGTATCCATTCAGCTACCATACACCTTTTGATTGGAGCATTTAATCCATTTACATTTAGGGTTATTATTGAGAGGTACTTGTTTATAGCCATTTTAACTCTGTATGGGTAGGTTCCTCTGTTTCTTCTTCTCAGCAATCCCTTACAGCAATCCCTTTAGTATTTCTTGTAATGCTGGCTTGGTGGTGGTGAACTCCTTTAGCCTTTTTTTTTTTTTTTTGTCTGGGAAGCTCTTTATTTGACCGTCTATTTTGAATTATAGCCTTGCTGGATATAGTAATCTTGGTCTCAGGACCTTTCTTTCCATTACCTTGAGTACTTCATGCCATTCCCTTCTGGCCAGTAGAGTTTCTGATGAGAAATCAGGTGTCAGCCTTATGGGAACTCCTTTGTAGGTAACAGTTTTCTTTTCTCTTGCTGCCTTTAAGATTCTCTGTCTTTAATTTTTGGCATTTTAATTATAATGTGTCTGGGCGTCGGTCTGTTTGGGTTCTTCTTGTTTTGGGTTCTCTGTGCCTCTTGAACTTGTGTGACTTTTTCCTTTACCAGGTTAGGGAAGTTTTCTACCATTATTTCTTCATACACCTTCTCTATTCCTTTCTTTCTTTCTACCTCTTCTGGCAGAATTGGTACTTTTTGAGCCACTAAAAATCTACTATTTTTGTGTACACTGTCTGGTAATAAAGCAAACCATTATGCATGGAAAAACAACTTCACAAATGTTCTACAGTCAAGCAGTAAAAATAAACTTAATACTCACCAATGCAATCTGCTGTTTTATACGCTCTCGAGCTGCCCTATCTTCTGCCTTTTCTCTGTTTCTTTCCTCTAACATTCTTTTTGTTAATTCCTCTTCTTGCTTTCTTTTATAATCCAACATTTCTTTTCCAGTTTTTCTTCTCTCAATTTCTTTCTTAATCTCTCTCTGAATTAAAAAGAAAGTTTTATGAGCTCAAAACATTATTTAATAATCTGCCCTAGATATTATTCTGTATATAGCAGGTTGTAGGTACATTTACTTCATAAAATGTAAGAGGTCAGTAGAATCTATTAACAGCATGGGATAAAGGTCAAATTTATACATCATTGCCAATGGTTCTATTAAGAGTATGATGTGGTCAATGTAATTTGAAAACAGAGAGAATTGCAGGTCACTAGTTTCTAAGATGAATATGTTACCCTTCAAGGACAACAAGGCAGTCATTTATCTGACTTTCCTATATTAAATGATAACTTTCTTATATTAAAACCCTAAAGAGATGATGCAGATTAGGAGCGCATGGTGAGAAAAATGGAATGCAGCAACATGACAGGAAAAATTCGGCAAAATGTCTACATTTTTTTTTTTTTTACAAAAAGAAACTAACTTTGATCTATATCAAAGCAAAAATATTTTAGTTCAAGTCCCTTTATTCTTAATATAAAAAGACTCATAGCAGAGAGAGAAATAATGAGCCAATTTACTCCTAGCTATTTACAAAAAGAATACTAAAAAAGTGTATACTATGATCCTACTACAGAAGACAGATAATTCCCTTCACTATGCTCCAACACTGAACTATAACCAGGAAGCCATCCTAGGTCTGCCAACTGAATAGGGAGTCAAATGTTCCCTCACTTAATGGAAGAATAAAACAATGCTAAGTGTACAAACTTTACCTGTTCTTCCTCTTTCCTTTTCTCTTCTCTCCTTTCTTCAAGTTTTTTGGTTAGTCTGTATTATAAAAGTTTTTTAAAAAATACATTAACTGACACATCATATTAATATAAAATATATTTAGATGATTTCTTTAGCTACAAACAACTGGGGAAATATAGAAACAACAAACAAAAAAAGCTCCTGAATACAAAGCAACAAATTATTTGCCTTGCCCCTGGCCACTAGAGAAATCCATGGTGAGTCCGGGGAAGCCCACAGGGAAGCTGACTCTAGCTCTAAGCACCTTACCTCCTACTTACCACTAGTTCCCTTTTTATCCCCCCTGATTTATTTGATATTGATTTAAAATATATACATCTAGGCCTGGCTCAGTGGTTGAGCGTCGACCTAGGAACCAAGAGTTCACAGTTCAATTCCTGGTTAGGGCACAAGCCTCAGTAGCGGGCTCGATCCCCAGTGTGGGGAGTGCAGGAGGCAGCCGATCAATAATTCTCTCTCATCATTGATGTTTCTCTCTCCCCCTCTCCCTTCCTCTCTGAAATCAATAAAAATACATTAAAAAGTATACACACACACACACACACACACACACACACATCTATATCTTCAAACAAATATATAAATCAATGACTTACAAATGCTTTACCCCTTACACAGAAGTAAACAGCAATATGGTACAAAATTGTTAAAAAATAAAAGCAAAAAACTAAAGGCTAGCATTTATAAAAACTAGTAACAAGATTAATTCTCAACTGTAATAAATTCACCAATTAAGAAACTAATGATTCTGAAAGCAGACAGTGGTAATGGTTTGCACAACGTGAATATATTAAAACTCAATGAATTGTAAATTTTGAGTCTTACAGTATATAAATTGTATTTCAATTTTAAAAAATAATGAAACTTTTTCTGAGAGGGATTTAGGTTACACAGATATATGTAGTTGCTAAAACTCAGCTGAACAACTTATGCCAGAAATCAAGGGAATGCTCAAAGAATGATGAGATGTTTGTCCAAAGAACAGAAGACTCAGCATGAAGGGGTTCTACTAGCCAAATCTGGGGCAATCTGGGCATCAAAAAGAATAAGAGAAATGAACTGTAATACATTGGGGGGGGCGGGGAAGGATTTGTGAAGCATCTTACTGCTGAGGGGAGTTATAAATTGGTATAACCACTTTAGAAAACTGGCCAGTACCTATGACCAAGAAATTCCCATTCCCTACAAATTCAGCCAAAAGATATGTTCACCAAGGCATGTACAAGAATGTTCATAGTGCCCTATTCATAATAGCCCCAAACTGAAAACAATTCAAATATCCATCAACAGTAGAATGGATAAATTATACAATAGTCAAATAATAGAATACCATACAGCAATGAGAGTGCACCAACTACTGCCACATGCAACAGCACAAAAGGGCCCCACAAATACAAGGCTGAGCAGAGTAGTACATGTGGTTGGTTCCATTAGATTCAGGTTAGTGGGCTCAATGCCCAGTTGGGGTGTGCAGGAGGCAGCCAATCAATGATTCTCTCTCATCATTGATGTTTCTAACTCTCTCTCCCTCTCCCTTCCTCTCTGAAAACAACAAAAATATATTTAAAAAAAACAAAAGAAATCTGCCGAAACCGGTTTGGCTCAGTGGATAGAGCGTCAGCCTGCGGACTGAAGGGTCCCAGGTTCGATTCCGGTCAAGGGCATGTGCCTGGGTTGCTGGCACATCCCCAGTGGGGGGTGTGCAGGAGGCAGCTGATCGATGTTTCTAACTCTCTATCTCTCTCCCTTCCTCTCTGTAAAAAATCAATAAAATATATTTAAAAAAAAAAGAAATCAAACAAAATTCAATTAATGATCCTTGAATGTGGATCTTGAATTGAGAAAAAAAGTTATAAAAGACATTATTAGGATAACTGCAGAAATATGTATATGATCGAATATTAGATAATATAATTTACAATTTCTTTAGCATGGTAATGGTATTGTACTAAAATGTGAAAATGTCTTTATTCTTTCATTATATTATCACTCGCAGATGCAATTTTGTTCTAATTTGGTTGAAAAGCTTACTGTATCTTACTCAATGACAAATGAACTATTTCATCACTTTTGCAATCTGGGAATCTACTACTCAAATGGTTTTTTAAAAAAATATATTTATATTGATTTCAGAGAGGACGGGAGAGGGAGACACAGACAGAAACATCAATGATGAGAGAGAGCTATGCCGCCTCCTCGCACCACTCCCTACTGGGGAACAAGCCCATAAACCGGGTATGTACCCTGACCAGGAATCGAACTGTGACCGACCTCCTTGTTCAACCACTGAACCACAATCACCAGGCTCAACTGTGTTATTTTGTGTGTTTTTTAATTGACCTGAGGGATGGGGCAGAGCATGGGTTGGTGGGTGTAGACCCCAGTCTCCAAACTAGGCTGGAGGCCCTGCTCAGAGACAACAGAAACTCAGCCAATTTTTAATTATTAGGAGATACACACTCAAGCATTAAGAGTGAAATGAAATATCTGAAACTTTCAAATGAATCACCAAATGGTGGTTGTTATACTATTCTTTAAACTCTTTGAGGGTGAAACCTTCCCAAATAAAAGGTTAGAACTGATGGTACTATATATTATCTTTCCCAAAATAACAGAAATAATAGGAGTGGATTGAGGGGATGGATGAAAAAGGTGAAAGGGATTAAATAGTACAAACTGCCAATTATAAAAATAGTCATGGGGATGTGAAGTACAACAAAGGGGATATAGTCAATAATATTATAATAACTATATATGGTGCCAGGTGGGTACTAGATTTATCAGAGTAATCACTTTGTACATAATGTTTAATCACTGTTGCACATCTGAAACTATTATTGTATGTCAACTATAATTAAAAATTTTTAAAAATCAAGACCACTTTCCCACTGAATTAAATAGCACCTGACCAAACCCCACAATAAAGGGCCACCTGTCGTATTTCTTCTCATTCCCACCAAGTCTCCAAATCCTTTCTTAATTTTTGATTTTCCATTTCACTCCAAGTGGTCCAAGTAAGAGTTCCCAGTGGTGGGTTTGGTGTTAGCAAAACAGAAGGAAACAAAAGAGGATGATTCCTTGGGAACTTCAGTTTCCTGCTGCTGCTCCTCCAGCCTTCCACCACTTCTCACCACTGTGAGGATCTATCCTGCTTTTCAATCAAGGTCCTGACCATGCCCAACTCTTTCAAGTACAATTAGGCCCTAACTGGTTTGGCTCAGTGGATAGAGCGTTGGCCTGTGGACTGAAGGGTCTCAGGTTCGATTCCGGTCAAGGGCATGTACCTTGGTTGCGGGCACATCCCCAGTAGGGGGTGTGCAGGAGGCAGCTGATCCATGTTTCTCTCTCATCGATGTTTCTAACTCTCTATCCCTCTCCCTTCCTCTCTGTAAAAAAAATCAATAAAATAAAAAAACAAGAAAACCAATCACAATCTAGGTTTTTCTGCAATTAAGCTGATTTTTAAAAAATATATGTTTATTTAATTAATTTATTTATTTTGAATATATTTTATTGATTTCAGAGGGAGAGATAGAGCCATCAATGATGAGAGAGAATCATTCATCGGCTGCTTCCTGCACACCGCCCACTGGGGATTGAACCCACAACCCAGGCATGTGCCCTTGACTGGAATCGAACCTGGGACCCTTCAGTCTGAAGACTGACGCTCTGTCCACTAAGCCAAACCGGCTAAGAAATTTTTCTTAATGTTCATATAACACTAAGTGGTTTTAAGTCAGGATTAAAAAAATATCCTGCTTATCTGTTTACCATTAACTCATATAACCTTTAAGAATCATAGTATGGCCCTGGCCGGTTTGGCTCAGTGGATAGAGTGTCGGCTTGGGGACTGGAAAGTCCCGGGTTCGATTCCGGTCAAGGGCATGTACCTTGGTTGCGGGCACATCCCCAGTGGGGAGTGTGCAGGAGGCAGCTGATCGATGCTTCTCTCTCATCGATGTTTCTAACTCTCTATCCCTCTCCCTTCCTCTCTGTAAAAAATCAATAAAATATTTAAAAAAAAAATAGAATCATAGTATGGAGAAACCAAGATGGCAGCATAGGTAAACACCGGAGTTCGCTGCCTCGCACAACCACTTCAAAAATACAACTAAAAGATGGAACGGACGTCACCCAGAACCACAGGAAGGCTGGCTGAGGGGAAATTCTTCAACTAGAGGAAGGAGAACAGCATGCCAAGACTCAGAGGAGGCGCAGTGCGGAAAATACAAAGGTGCGGAGGTACGCGTGGAGTGGGCTGGTGGCTGAGGGCGCGGTTGTCGTTGTCAATCGGGAGGGAGTCTCAGATTCTGAGCTCCAGTTCTGGGCGAGTCTCTAGGGACCCAGACTCAAACGGGAGAAGCGGGACTGTCTGGCATCGGTCGGAACTCGAGGGCAGCTTTCTCTCCGAGGTTTGCAGCGGATGCTGGGACTCTGAGAGGCAGAGCCTCTGGGGACGGGACTGAGAGCAGCCATAACTGCTCCTTCCGCCCGCCCTGTTGACCCCGTGCGACCCGCCCAGCCCAAGCCCCGAACAGAGCCATTTGCCGGATAGCCTCAGGCAAAAGCTAGATTAGCACCTCCCCAGAGGACAGAAGTTTTCCCACTGCAGACACAGCTGATTCTCATAGCCAGTTGGTCTGGAGGTCAAATCCCCCTAGTATTAACTACAACAATCAAGGCTTAACTACAACAAGACTGCGCACAAAGACCACTAAGGGGTGCACCAAGAAAGCATAAAAAATGCGAAGACAAAGAAACAGGACAAAATTGTCAATGGAGGATATTGAGTTCAGAACCACACTTTTAAGGTCCCTCAAGTACTGTCTAGAAGCCGCCGATAAACTTATTGAGATCTACAAGAAATCTAATGAGATCCTCGATGTTGTGATAAAGAACCAACTAGAAATTAAGCATACACGGACTGAAATAAAGAATAATATACACACTCCCAACAGCAGACCAGAGGAGCGCAAGAATCAAGTCAAAGATTTGAAACGCGAAGAAGCAAAAAACACCCAACCGGAAAAGCAAAATGAAAAAAAATCCGAAAATACGAAGATAGTGTAAGGAGCCTCTGGGACAGCTTCAAGCGTACCAACATCAGAATTATAGGGGTGCCAGAAGATGAGAGACAGCAAGATACTGAAAACCTATTTGAAGAAATAATGACAGAAAACTTCCCCTTCCTGGTGAAAGAACTAGACTTCCAAGTCCAGGAAGCGCAGAGAACCCCAAACAAAAGGAATCCAAAGAGGACTACACCAAGACACATCATAATTAAAATGCCAAGAGCAAAAGACAAAGAGAGAATCTTAAAAGCAGCAAGAGAAATCAACTCAGTTACCTACAAGGGAGTACCCATACGACTGTCAGCTGATTTCTCAACAGAAACTTTGCAGGCCAGAAGGGAGTGGCAAGAAATATTCAAAGTGATGAATGCCAAGAACCTACAACCAAGATTACTTTATCCAGCAAAGCTATCATTCAGAACTGAAGGTCAGATAAAGAGCTTCACAAATAAGGAAAAGCTAAAGGAGTTCATCACCACCAAACCAGTATTATATGAAATGCTGAAAGGTATCCTTTAAGAGGAGGAAAAAGAAGAAAAAGGTAAAGATACAAATTATGAACAACAAATATGCATCTATCAACAAGTGAATCTAAGAATCAAGTGAATAAATAATCTGATGAACAGAATGAACTGTTGATTATAATAGAATCAGGGACATAGAAAGGGAATGGACTGACTATTCTTGGGGGGGAAAGGGTGTGGGAGATGCGGGAAGAGACTGGACAAAAATCATGCACCTATGGATGAGGACAGTGGGTGGGGAGTGAGGGCGGAGGGTGGGGTGGGAACTGGAAGGAAGGGAGTTATGGGGGGGGAAAAAGAGGAACAAATGTAATAATCTGAACAATAAAGATTTAATAAAATAATAAAAAAATACATTAAGTAAAAAAAAAAAAGAATCATAGTATAAAAGACTATGATTTACTTTTACTAAATCACTGAAAAGTATTAAACTAGAAACCACAAGCCAGACATTTGTATCTGATTATGAGACCAACCAATAACACATGACATTTAGTAGACACCCACTTATGCAGAACCCAGGCTCAGTATACAGTCATAAAATTAGCAGAAATTCTTGCCCATCTGGAACTTATTATTCTATGGCATAGAGAGAGAAAGGCAGAAGTGACAGATGGAAACCTTCCGTTACAAAATGACAGTGAAGCCCTAGCTGGTTTGCTCAGTGGTTAGAGTGTCAGCCCATGGACTGAAGAGTCCCAGGTTCAATTCCAGTCAAGGGCACACACCTCAGTTGCAGGCTGGATCCCCAGCCCTGGGTGGGGCATGTGTGGGAAGCAACCAATTGGTATCTATCTATCTTTCTCTCTCTCTTTCCCTATCCCTTCCACTCTGTCTAAAAAAAAAAAAAAATCAATGGAAAAAATATCCTCAGGTGAGGATTAATAAAAAACAAAACAAACAAAACCCCCCACAAAATGCAAATAAAAAATGATTCTTTTAATGATCAGACCTAAAGCTGACTGATGACTTCAGAGATACAGAAGAACTTTACTTCCAGAATTGATCTTTACAGATACAAACAAGTAGGTCAGATAATAAAAAGTTGTCAACCCAGAATTCTTACACTTCATTTGTACAATTTTAGCTTTTTCTCAAATTAAGGAAATAACTGAAAACCACTGTCTTTTTAATAAACTACTATTTGCAAAAATAAAAGCAAACCTTTCCACTTTGACAGTGAGGTCCTCTGAGGGTCTTGGATTTGAACATCCTCTAGGCTCCTGAGATGAAGTGGCATGGTCTGATTTTTCTCCTCCTTATTTATTAAATATAAAGAAGAAAAATATTTCATTTAATGCCAATTTTTAAAAGATAATACACTTTTTTAGTTACAACATTTGTTAATCTGGTTTCTTAAACATTACATATTTTCTCTAAGAATGGAGCAGGAGATAAAAAATGAACTATTACTAATTAAGTATGGATCTGAATACAATCCTACATAATAAAAGGCTAATATGCAAATCAACCAAACGGTGGAACCACCGGTTGCTCTGATGCGCATTGACCAGCAGGGGGGGTGCTGCACAGCCAGAAGCTGGGCTGGCGAGCGCAGCGGTGGTGGTGGAGACATACCCTGATGGTTCCTGGACTGCAAGAAGGCACAGGCCAGGCTGAGGGGGACACCCCCCCCCCCCGCCCCCAGTGCACGAATTTTGTGCACTGGGCCTCTCATAGTATATAAATAAGGAAATAAGGCAGTTACCCAGTTGACGTTACCAAGGTAAAAGTTAGAGGTAAAACATGAAGAAATATTAATCTGGCATGAGGGGATATAACAAAAATAAAGTATGCCTGCCTGGACATGGATAGGCTTCACTCCAGAGGAGTGGTTCTCAACCTTCCTAATGCCGCGACCCTTTAATACAGTTCCTCATGTTGTGGTGACCCCCAACCATAAAATTATTTTCATTGCTACTTCATAATTGTAATTTTGCTACTGTTATGAATCGTAATGTAAATATCTGACATGCAGGATGTATTTTCATTGTTACAAATTGAACATAATTAAAGCATAGTGATTAATCACAAAAACAATATGTAATAATATATGTGTTTTCCAATGGTCTTAGGCGACCCCTGGGAAAAAGTCGTTCGACTCCCAAAGGGGTCGCAACTGAAAGGTTGAGAACTGCTGCTCTAGAGCAATGTTGTCCAATATCTATGGTGTCCAGCACAGTAGCCACTAGCCACATGTGGCTAATGAACATTTGAAATAAGACTAATGCAACTGAAGGTCTAAATTTTTAATTGTATTTAATTTTAATTAAAATAGCCACATGTGGCTGGGCCTACGATATTCAACAGTGATGCTCTAAAGGCCAAGTTCAATCCTGGTTATTGCTCTAGATTTACACTGGCCCAATGGATGCCAAAATGTATACCAAAATTATTCCTTAGAGAAGCTTTTTTGAGTTTATTTTTGTGTATGGTGTAAGTTGGTGGTCTAGTTTCATTTTCTTGCATATATCTGTCCAATTTTCCCAACACCATTTATTGAAGAGACTATCTTGGCTCCATTGTATGTTCTTGCCTCCTTTGTCAAAAATTAATTGAGCATATTGGTTCGGGCCGATTTCTGGGGTCTCTATTCTATTCCATTGATCTATATGTCTGTTCTTGTGCCAGTACCAGGCAGTTTTGAGAACAGTGGCTTTGTAATACAGCTTGATATCTGGTATTGAGATCCCACCTACTTTGTTCTTTCTCAGGATTGCTGCAGCTATTCGGGGTCTTTTTTTATTCCAGATGAATTTTTGGAGAGTTCGTTCTAGATCTGTGAAGTATGCCGTTGGTATTTTGAGAAGCTTTTTTATGTCTCTAGATACTAATATTCTTTTAAGAATTTCCTGAAGAACAGAATTTTGTCCTGGCCTGTTGCAGAGGATAGTTATAGTCTGGCACTTCCTTTTAGAACCTCTACCATTTCCACCAACTTGATAACCTTTTTTAAAATATATTTTTATTGATTTCAGAGAGGAAAGGAGAGGGAAAAAGAGATAGAAATATCAATGGAGAGAGAGAATCATTGGTCAGTTGCTTCCTGCATGCCACACCATGGGGATTGAGCCCACAACCCGGGCATGTGCCCTGACCAGGAATCGAACCTTGACCTCCTGGTTCATAGGTCGATGCTCTACCACTGAGCCATGCCAGCCAGGCGATAACTTCTTTTTCTTAGAAATTTTTTTTTTAAAAAGTTTTTACTGATTTTAGAGAGAGAGGAAGTGAGAGGTATAGAGAAATAGAAACATCGATGAGAGACCTATCAATCGGCTGCCTCCTGCACCCCCCACACTGGGAAATGAACTGCAACCCAGGCATGTGCCCTGACTGGGAATGGAACTGGGGACCTCTTGGTTCATGGGTAGACACTCAACCACTGAGCCAGACCCGCCAGGTGCTTCTTCCATTTTGATCTTTGAAAAAGCAAGGACTATGGAGCAACAAAGTCTGGGTTCAAGTCCTATCCTGGCACTTCAGTAAGTTACCTAATCTCTCTGTACCTCCTAATCTGTAAAATGGAGACAGTAACCTTGTAGAGTTGTTTTGAGAAACATTTTAATACAAGTAAAACGTTTAGACTTTTACAAAGACTGGAACATAGTGTTTGTTTTAGCCATAGTGGAAATACTAGAATTACTAAGTAGAGCAGATGGTATGTTTCATCCTACCTCTGCATTCACCTAGGTAGCTAAATCAGCCACAGTAGGAGTAATTACACCTTGAAAATTAGCAAACACTACAAATAGGGCTTTTTTTCCCTCAAAGGCCTTTTGTTAAATATTTATCAACACACTGCCAAATGCATCCCATGCCAGTCACAGCTCCCAGTTAGACATGCAATCACAAGGGTAAACAATAGATACTCTACAGTGTACTGTGTTGCCAGTGTTTTTTGATACTGTGTTCTGAGCACATTCAAGTAGGCTATGCTATGTTGCTTTGTAGGTTATGCATATTAAATGCATTTTTAACTTATATTTTCAACTTCTGAATTTATTTGGACATAACGCCTTTTGGTTATGTCCAAAAGAGAATGAAAAATTTTGTAAATGATATTCAGGTAAATGTAAAACATAGCTATTCTGCTGTACACCTAAATGGATTACAATCATAATAGAGTCCCTCAGTCCTATCTGCATCCAGAATGTGAGTGATCTATGCATGTAAAACCTTAAAATTAGACTACTAAGAAGGAACCTGATAATTTTCCCTCAAATATTCAAAAACCTGTTATGTGTAACTCCATTAGTAGCACTAAAGTTAATGGAAAATTATATGGCATCAAATTTCAGCTCAACATTAGAAGAATTTTTCTAAAATCTAGGGCTTTGCCCTGGCTGGTGTGGCTAAGTGGGCTGGGGCGAAGTCCCATATACCAAAAGGCTGCAGGTTCAATTTCTGGTCAGGGCACATACCCAAGTTACAGATTCCATCCCTGGTCTGGGTGCATGTGGGAGGCAACTGATCGATGTTTCTCTTTCACATCAATATTTCTCTCTTCCCTTCTCTCTCTCCCTTCCTCTCTCTAAAATCAATAAACATATCCTTGAGCGAGAAATTTTTATATTTTTAAAATTAAAATAAGCCCTAGCTAGTTTGGTTCAGTTGGCCCTCGACTAAAGGGTCCCGGGTTCGATTCCAGTCAGAGGCATGTACCTCGGTTACAGGCTTGATCCCAGGCCCAATTGGGGCACATGTGGGAGGCAACCAATCGATGTTTCTTTCTCTCTCTCTCTCTCTCTCTCTCTCTCTTTTTCCCCCACCCCCTTCCTTCCACCCTCTCTAAAAATCAATGAAAAAATATCCTCAGGTGAAGATTAACGAAAAATAAAGAAACAAAATTAAAATTAATAAAAACTAGGGTTTCAACAATAGACTAGCCTTCCCAGGTGAAATAATGAGCTTCCTGTCATTAAATGTATTCAAATAGAGGCTTGATAGATTATCCAGGATCATCTTTTAGGGTACTATGTTCTAACTTCTTGGTTTATCTAACTACAAAGCTGCTATTACACCAAACAACTCTGACCACAACCCTAATGCACAGAATAAAATTTATTTTGCCTTGCCCAGCCAGTGTGGCTCAGTGATTGAGCGTAGACTTATGAACCAGGAGGTCACAATTCGATTCCCAGCCGTGGCATATGACCGGGTTGTGAGCTTGATCCCCAGTGTGGGGCATGCAGGAGGCAGCTGCTGAATGATTCTCTCTCATCATTGATGTTTTTATCTCTCTCTCCCTCTCCCTTCCTTGCTGAAATCAATAAACAATTTTTTTCTTTGCCTTTTCTATCAACCCCTCTTCAACTGTACCTCTTATTTCTGTAAGCTCTATTTTACAGTTATCTTTTCACTAGCCCATTGAAAGGGAATTAATTAGAGGAATGTAATTTGGACTCACTATCTAATATCACTAATATGTGAGCGTGAGGCAGTCCGCGTTTCTGAAATTCAATGACATGAATTTTAGTTATTACTTTGCCAAATAAATGGACTTTACAGATTATCATTTAAAAGAGCATTCAGCTTAATATTAAAAACTCTGGCTACTGCCCTGACCAGTTTGGCTCAGTGGATAGAGCGTCAGCCTGTGAACTCAAGGGTCCCAGGTTAGATTCGGTCAGGGCATGTACCTTGGTTGCGGGCACATCCCCAGTAGGGGGTGTGCAAGAGGCAGCTAAACGATGTTTCTCTCTCATTGATGTTTCTAACTCTCTATCCCTCTCCCTTCCTCTCTATAAAAAATCAATTAGAAAAAAAACAAAAAACAAAAAAAACCCACCTCTGGCTACCAAGTCAGGTCTGTTTTCAACTTTTTGCCAGTGTTGTAAATTGTTAGCAATATCTGCCCATTTGGGGTTGCATGTCATGGTTATGAATAAATTGGGCTTGCCACACTTTGTTACAATTGCCATAGCATCCTGATATTGCTGCTGCATATTTCTGGGACTACCCTAAGAAGATGATGGAAGTATTATCATTTTACCAATCGGCACATTGTCATTTTCAGATCTAGATTTGAGATAATCCATCAAACCACTATATTTTTCAACTCTCAACTTAGATTGGTTTGCTTTCATGAAATTTATCCGATTGGCCTCCATTTTTTAATATGAATCCATGATAAACTGTTAACTTTCCTGCATTTAAAATAGGGTTGAGCATGTCCCGCACAGAGAGATGAAATCCATAATACTGCATTTGTGTGACTTGTGTCCTTACATTTTGTCTAGTATTATTGTCGATTACAGTTGTCTTTGAGTCTTAATGCAATATTTGTTCCCCAGCCTTTTTCACCGTGTGGAAAAAGAATAGGATATGTCATTGCATCTAATGTAGGAAACAGGATATTGATGTGTTCCATTTTAGTGGCATTTGGATTATTGGGATCTGGTTTACAATGAATGAGCAAGTCCCTTTCAAAAAAGGAGGTTCGCCATCTTCCTTTCTGAATATGACAGCAACCTCGGTTACACGGGGAGAATTATATCTACCTGGGTCACTGTTACGCTCCTATTTAATTGCCATTGTTACTTCTGTGGGAGCAATACCTTCTGCTGCTGCTTCAGATTGGGCTTCCTTTTCTACCTCATGTAGCATCTTGTATGATTTTGTTAATTTACTTATTTCATGCATGAGGTTGTTGATGTTGATCATGAGTCTTTCTGAGCAGCTCTGGTTTTCTGGCATTGCTAATCTTTTACTTGTAGCTTCGGCTGTATCCAAAATATAGAGTTGAGCAAACTTCTGAGAAACACCATCCGAAGGATGTAAAGTTCCAATACGATAATAAACTTATCCATGTATTCTAAAACAGTATGGCCCATAAACTGATGGCGATGCAGTATTTGCACTCATGGAAGCAAAAGAACTATTTATGGAACGAATATTTTCCATGAAATTTTTACTGTCAGAATCTTCGTTTGTCATTAATCTTTTTAAATATGCCGGGTAATCTGGAAAATGTATATTATTTGGACAGACTTTCCCTTTGCTACAACATCGAGTAAATTTCCCATCGGATGGTTTTTCATCAGAGAAATTTAGTGAGAGGCAAAATTCACATCGAACAGTCATTCCACCACGACCATGTTTGAGAATTGCATACTTATGTACTCCATTTTCGCTGAGAAGGCAGTTCCTACCGGTATTGGTAGTACTTGTTGATGACTGTTCTCTAGACATAATCTGTCGACGCCACCGCCTTCTTTCAACTTCAAAGACACGTTGGTCTTTAGACATTTTCTGTCGATAACGCTAGTGTTTTTTGGCATCAGAGCAACGTTTTTCCAGTAGCTGGTGTTCAGATACATCCTGTCGCAGGCACCGTCTTCTTTCAGGATCAGACACATGCTGCTCTGCAGACATTTTCTGTCGATAACGCTGGCATCTTTTGGCTGCAGAGCTACGTTGTAACAACAGTTGTTCTTTAGACATAGTCCCGCCTCTCTACTGTCACGGTCTGAGATTCAGGTGAATGAGAGTCCTGGCTGTCAGGCCGCTGAGAGCTGTCTGACCAATGGCTGATTCTGGCTGATTCTGTGGGGATGGGACTTCCTCCTCCCTGCTGTCAGTTTCTACAGCTGTGATGAGGAAGCTGGGGTGACAGAGGGAGCCACACCCCCCAAGCCGCCCTCTCTCACTCTGCTCTATGTCCAGTGGTCTCCTGCTCTGCCAAGTCCTCCAAACCTCCCGCTCTCCGATGGCAAGGTCCCAGGAGCCCGCGGGCGTGGCTAGGCGCGGGTGGCCTCGGTTCCCTGACTGGCGAAAGTCCCGGAAGCCGGCGGGCGTGGCTACAGCCTCGCCTCCCGGGGCTGGCAAAGGAGCCTGAGGGCATGGTTTGGCGCAGCAGGCCTCGTCTCCTGGGCCGGCAATGGTCCCAGGAGCCCGTGGCCGCAGCCACCGTCGCCTCCTGGGGCGCTTGACACCTACGTATGCAAATTAACCACCATCTTTGTCAGGTTAATTTGCATAGTCACTCGGACTGGCTTGTGGGTGTGGCTTGAGCGTAGCAGAGGGATGGTTAATTTGCATGTTTCTCTTTTATTATATAGGCTTCTAATTTTAAAAATACCAATATTATTTTCTTAAATATGTATTGCATTTTATCAATTATAAAGACAATTCCAAATACATTAGCTCATTTGGACCTTTCAAAATCCTCTGGCTGGAAAGAAATTTATAAAATAGCTGAGTGTCGCCTGTCGGTGTAGCTCAATAGTTGAGTGTGTTGACCTATGAACCAGGTCATGGTTCGATTCCTGGTCTGGGCACCTACCCAAGGTGTGGGCTCGATCCCCAGTAGGGGGCTTGCAGGAGGCAGCCGATCAATGATTCTGTCTCTTTATTTATGTTTCTATTTCTCTCTCCCTTTCACTTCCTCTCTCTGAAATCAATAAAAGTATATATTTAAAACAAACTAACAAACAAAAGTAGCTGAGTGTCATAATGACAGTCCCTGAACCACAGCACAGTAGCAGAAATTACAAATCAACTATTCTGGACTGTGGCCTATTTGAGTTTGAAGGGCTTATTCACTGACTTTATCCTCTTCTGCCATTAAATGACAAACATATGTATTTAAGACAACCCTTAAATTTTAAGTTAGATGAATGTGAGGGGGGGGGGGCAATGTTTTTATTTTTAAGGATATTAATCTAAGGCTTTTAAAATGAAGTGAAGGAGCCCTAGCTGGTTTGGCTCAGTGAATAGAGCGTCAGTCTGCGGACTGAAGGATCCCAGTCTGATTCCAGTCAAGAGCACATGCCCATGTTGCAGGCTCAACCCCCACTGGGGGGAATGCAGGAGGCAGCAGATCAATGACTCTCAGGTGAGGATTAACAAAAATTGATGTTTCTCTCTCTCGCTTTCCCTTCCTCTCTGAAATCAATTTTAAAAAATTAAAATGAAGTGAAAGAAAAAAAAATAAAAAAATAAAATGAAGTGAAAGAGTACTTCTACTGTATCAGAAAGTACACTGAAAATTACCTGTTGCGGTATCAGAAGTGGGTGATGCCTCACAAAGTTCTACATTTCTTGACTGAGTGTTTTCAGAAGTATTGTTAGGTTCAAATGAGGTGGATGGAGTAGAGAGTGAACTTTCTGACTGGTTGCCACTTGCCTCTGATGTTTCACCTTTTAATGAGTGCATCTAGAAAGAAAACACATTGAAATTTAACAGATAAGAATCTAGATTTACCATGGCAGATGAGACCAAAATAAGAGCGAGTCAAAGTATATACTTTCTAAGTAGATAAATCTAATATATATAATCCTAAATATGACATAATCATGTTATGAAATTCTACTATAAACTGACAAGAGCATAAAAAAATTTTAAAAGTAAAATGTTACTTTTCCTTCAAATTACAATTCAAGGGGAGAAGTTACAAGCTATCTTAGTCATTTGCTCAGAGTGGATACAAATGAGATATTGAGTAAGGTCCTTAAAACATGTCAAGCAATATACCGTTAGATATCTTAAATGTGACAGAAACTCTCTTGCAACAAAGAGTCATATGCATTATGGGGCTGGGTGAGGGGAAAAGAGAGAAGAGGAAATAAAAAGTCACTTAAGTATTAGGTACTTCATAATGCTATTTTCAAAACCAGTCCAGGAAGAGAGTATTTACTATCTTTCCAATTTAATGGCATGGCAGGTCCCTGAATATAGAGAGCACTTGCAAAAATATTCCAATGTCAAGTTCCTGGCTAATCATTTTCATATGTTTACACAAAGAACAATTATGTTCCTTCTCACCTGCCGGACTTTGTGAATTCTGGTAACAAGTTCATCAGCAGAAACACTTCCTGCTATTACTTCCAAAGGAATTCCACTGTCTCCAATAAAGAAACTGGATGGAACACACACTACAGGATCTGTACAGTTTAATTAAGTCTAACAATTCATGGAAAACAAGGGAATAATTTTATGAAACACTACTGATAACAAAGCAAAACAAATGATCTTTGTGAATTCCACAAAATAATCAGCTAACATGTTTACAAAATAATTTCAATTACTGCATGTGACATGGGAATTGATTTATGACTTATTTGTATTACGTATCTGAGTGGAGAATATCTACTACATTCCCCCTTATCATAATTTTTACATTTATATTGCCTCTTGCCAACTACTTCTAACATGCCATCCATACTGCTCCATACTACTTTCTAGAGCAGTGGTTCTCAACCTTCTGGCCCTTTAAATACAGTTCCTCATGTTGTGACCCTACCATAAAAATATTTTCGTTGCTACTTCATAACTGTAATGTTGCTACTGTAATGAATCGTAATGTAAATATCTGATATGCAGGATGGTCTTAGGCGATCCCTGTGAAAGGGTCGTTCGACTGCCAAAGGGGTCGCGACCCACAGGTTGAGAACTGCTGTTCTAGATGCTTGCAATAAACTCCCTATGATTCTATTTGCTACAATGTACTCTCAAAGGACACTTAGTAATATAAAGTTCCCATCCTATATAATAAAAGGCTAATATGCAAATTGTCCCCTCGACCGGGAGTTTGACTGGGAGTTCGACAAGGGGGCAGGGCTGGCTGGCCTACCTACCGCCTGCACCCCCTACCCCCAGCCGGCCCCACCTGTGCATGAATTTGTGCACCAGGCCTCTAGTTAACAAGAAGGCATGAGTTTGTAAATAAAAATGAGTAACTTATAAATTTCATGAAATAACAAAAATAAAAGGTAAATCCTCAAGCAAATATGTAAAACCAATTCTTCGTTGAAAGGATACAGATTTGTGAAAATTGTAGGCAGGCTTCACTGTAAAAACAAAACAAAACAAAATTACCAGATGAATGCATGTTTCCCAAATACTGAGTTGCTTTTATAAATATTTACTATACCAATTACAAGCATTTTTCTAAAACTACTAGTTCCTTTCATAGCCAACAGCTGGAAGGGGAAAAATATAAGTCTAATTTCTTTTTTGTTTTATAATTTTCAGATTAAAGAACTTACTCTTGCTACCCACAAACTGGTGGCTGGATCTGGTGGCTAAAACTCAAGTTATTATCTGCCATGTTGCTTCCTCAGCAACAAGTATACCTAAATACAGTATCTTGTAACAAGATATTAATGCCTATCACTTATTTGTCCAAGCGACAATACTATACCTGTAATAACAAAGAATTGAAAACAACCTAAATATCAACCAATAAAAACTGATTAGTTATGCAATCATAAAAAGAAAAATGGTGCCCAGTGGCATGGCTCAGTGGCTGAGCATCAACTTATGAACCAGGAGATCACAGTTCGATTCTGGTCAGGGTTGTGGGCTTGATCCCCAGTGGGGGGCATGCAGGAGGCAGCTTATTGATGATTCTCTCATCACTGATGTTTCTTTCTCTCTCCCTCTCCCTTCCTCTCTGAAATCAATAAAGATATATATATATTTTTAAATGGTAGATAAATAAGCCTGTATATATTCTCAAGAATTCTGAAATTCCTCCTTCTTCCACATTCCCAATAAAGCCCTACATTCTTCCTGCATTACTGACACTAAAAGGTGCTTCTGGAAGGTAATGGACAATATAAATGATACAATATACATTAAAATAATAGATTCTTTTAAAAAAAACTATTACAGCTCAATAAATATATAGTTCAGTAACTATTGTGAAACAGACTGCACTATAATTTGCTTTATGCAGTTTGTTAATACTGAAATTTTTAAATAAAAAGTTTCTAAACTTAGAGGTAAATTTCTGAATATTTTAATTTTGATAGTAACTGTCAAACGTTATTCATTCTGATATTCTTAATATCAAAATCACTTTGCAATTGCTAATGAATTAATGTTTCTAGTAATTGATAGCTACTGCTATCAACATAAAAGAGAAATAACAGGGCATTATGCTCTTTTGTAAGCTGCATCTAATGGAAGACATACTACCATCTATGAAGTAATCTTGTAGGGGAAAAAAAAATCCAACCTGAATCCAACGTCAGAGGAATAGAGGACAGAGGAACAAACTAAATGACACAACAGGGCTGCAATCAACAAAATCCATACTGGAGGAAACTATGGTATTTTCAAAAAATAAATTGCAAAGAAAAAGACAGAAAGAGATATAGATGGGAAGCTGCTATACTAAAAGAGACTTAAGACATATCAATACATGACAATGTGTGAAACTTGATGGGTTCTAAACCAAACTGTAACACATTAAATTAATAATAAAACTGTAACTCTGATGAGATAATTGAAAATTTGAGCACTGGGTGGATATCTGATATTAAGAAATGATTTTCTTTTTGAAGTATTCCAATTATATCAAAAAATTAAGAATCGCCGAACCGGTTTGGCTCAGTGGATAGAGCGTCGGCCTGCGGACTGAAGGGTCCCAGGTTCGATTCCAGTCAAGGGCATGTACCTTGGTTGCGGGCACATCCCCACTGGAGGGCGTGCAGGAGGCAGCTGATGGATCTCTCACATCGATGTTTCTGGCTCTCTATCCCTCTCCCTTCTTCTCTGTAAAAAATCAATAAAAATATATTTTAAAAAAATTAAGAATCCTGCCCTAACCGGTTTGGCTCAGTGGATAGAACATCGGCCTGTGGACTGAAAGATCCCAGGTTCGATTCCGGTCAAGGGCATGTACCTTGGTTGCGGGCACATCCCCAGTGGGGGGTGTGCAGGAGGCAGCTGATCGATGTTTCTAACTCTCTATCCCTCTCCCTTCCTCTCTGTTAAAAATCAATAAAATATATTTTTAAAAAATTAAGAATCCTATCTTTCTGAGACATACTAAAATATTTATAGATGAAGTGATATGACTGAGACTTGTTTCAAAATTATATAGGATAAGTGGAAATCGATAGGGGATACAAGAAATAAGACTGATCAAAAGTTGACAATTATTGAAGTGGTTGAGAGTATATGGGGCTTTATTATACTCTTCAGTTACTTTTAATATGTTCGAAATTTTCTGTAATTAAAAAAAATTTTTTAAGGGGGGAGAAGGGATGTATTAAATAAAAGACTTGTGGATAGCAGGTACTATGAGGGACCTATAAATGTCCTTATTCCTATTAAATTAAACATCTCCTGCCTAGCCCTACCCAGCCGTTGTAGCTCAGTGGTTGAGCATCGACGTATGAACCAGGAGGTCATAGTTTAATTCCCGGTCAGGGCACATGCCCAGGTTGCAGGGTCAATCCCCAGTAGAGGCCATGCAGGAGGCAGCCATCAATGATTCCTCTCATAATTTGTTTCTCTCTCTCCCTCTTCCTCTCTGAAATCAATAAAAAAAAATTTTAAAAAATTAAACTCCATTCCCAAAAACAGAATTCAAAACATTAGTAAACCTTTCAGAGATATTCAATATATGATTTACAGTTACTTCCAAGTTCTTAGAAGCTGAGGCTCACAGTATTTTTGTATTGCTGCTTAGTAGACTAGGAGAACGTAAGTTTTCAGCAAGACATAATGATGAATTTGGAAAACAGCAATCAGAATTTAAGACCATACTATGCCTTAGATAAAAATCAACATTCTTATACTCTAAAAGCATCACTATAAATCACAACCAAAGACTACAGTTGAAATGTTTTTTAAAAACAAAAGATTAGGGCATGCAGAAGGCAGCCGATTAGGTTTCTCTCATCAATGTTTCTATCTCTCTATCCCTCTCCTTTTCTCTAAAAAATCAATAAAAGCATATTTTTTTAAAAACCCAAAAGATTAAAACATTAAGCAAACCTTTTGGTATCGATTTTAATAGCAACAAAACTGTTTGAAGATGCTTCCGACACTTTCTCATCTTCCCAACTTGCAGCCATCTGTGTAGACTGCTCATCATCACCTATAAAACATTTCAAGGATTCTTATTACATAAAGCCAGTATCTGCTGATTCTTTTCCCCCGGAAATCTGGAATTGCAAACAAAATATAATCCAACAAATATTGTTTTCCTCCAAATTTGAAAACTGAATTTTTCCATAAAATAAAAAGTATGACTATGCATTTGTTAATAGAAAGCACAATATTGCCATTTTGTATCTACAATAATTACAAACCATGGGTACAAATGTAGTGACTATTTTGGCTTTTCAACATGACTTTAGATATAAAGGTAAATTACTCCTCCTTTATGTAGCACCTTTCTGTTGAGTTCAATATCCTTCACAACATTTATTCTCCAAAATTCCTCCAAGGTAGATAGAGGTACAAGTCTGTTTGTAGTCTTGGACTTGCTTTTTCTTATAGGTATGCTAATCATAAAAGTTATGCTGACCCAAAACTAATCTATGGTGGAGGTGCTAGGAAAAGAACATGAAGAAATCTGGGCTGCTGAAAATGTTTGTATCTTATCTGGATGACAGTTACACAAGTGTACTCATATGCAAAACTCCATGAAGCTGTTTCACTTAATATATCTCACCTAATATACTGTATGTTATACCCCAATGACAAAATTTTAAAAGTTTTACCTATCAAGAGATTATTTCCATTTCAATTAACATAACCACTTATGGCTGGACAGAGGGAAACTTACTTGAGCAGGTCACTGAAAAATATTTCTGACATTAGCAGAGCTAAGCACTTAAAAGGTGAGCAACTTTTGCCAATTTACAGATTTAAAAAAAACAACGTCTTCAGGCTAAATTTTTCATTTTACAAAAATGAGATCATTCTACACCTGCTCTTTTGTAAGCTGCTTTCACCACCACCACCCAATTTATTAGCCTTCCCCATCTCAGTTATCTGTTCATGGTAAGTCCATCCTTTCAGGTCTCAGGCTAAAACTTCAGTTACCATTGACTTCAGTGATTCATCTCCAAATAGTTGACCCTTGAACACAGGGGTTAGGGACGCAAGCCCTCCCCTCATCCTCCCATCCCCACCCCCCGCCACAGCCAAAAACCTGCATATAACTTTTAACTCTATGTATTTATTGAAAAAACACCATGTATAAAGGGACCCATGCTGTTCAAGGGTCAACTATATATCCAGAACGTAATTATCTCTTACCACACTCACTGCTACCACCCTGACTTAGGCTACCACATCTCACACAGATGATTGCAATACTCTCCTAATTGGTTTCCCTGCTCAGTCTATTCTTAACACAGCAACTTTCCTTAAACTTTCAGATCACATCAACCCTCTGCTCAAAATCCTACAATATCTCCCTATTTTCCCTCAAAGTATAAGCCAAAGTCCTTACAAAAGTCCAGTTACCTCTCTGTCATTTCCTTTTACTTTCTTGCTATTCCTTTTCTTTCTATTCCTCAAATTATGAAAGACACTCTCATTTTAAGGTCTTGGTACTAGTTGTTTCCTCTGCCTAGAATGTTCTTCCCCCAGTATCTACATAGTTAACTATCAACTACCATATGTCCTTGCTCAAATACTATCTTCTCAATAAAGCCTTTCCTAATCACCACTTTAATAAAATCATACACCCTTCAGATATTCCCAAAGATTCCTTATTTCGTGTGTTTTTTTCTGTAACATATATCACCTTTTAATAGAGTATTTTTTTTATACCTTGTGTTTACTGTTTATTGTCTATATCTTCCATGAGAATGCAGGCTCCAAAAGGGCAAGGATAGTTTTCATTTTTACTTAATATGTAATAACTCAAATGCCTACAACAAAACCTGGCATATAAGTAGGTGGCATATAGCAGACTTTCAATAACTATTTTGCAGAATAAATAGGTAAGTTTTTGGTACAGTAAGTATCTTGGATATTTATCATACTTTACTAATGCTGCACTTATGAGTATACTAGAGGCCCGGTGCACGGATTTGTGCACTGGTGGGGTCCCTCAGCCTGGCCCGTGGGGATCGGGCTGAAACCAGGTCTCCCACATCCCCCAAAGGGTTCCAGACTGTGAGAGGGCACAGGCCAGGCTGAGGGACCCCACTGGTGCACAACTGGGGCTGGGAAGGGACCGTGGGAGGGCTCCGGGGCGTGTCTGGCTCATCTTGCCCAGTCCTGATTGGCCAGAACCCATCAGCAAGCTAACCTACTGGTCAGAGCGTCTGCCTCTGGTGGTCAGTATGCGTCATAATGACTAGTCGAATGGTTGAACAAACGGTTGGACACAGCATATTAGGCTTTTATCATATAGGATTTTGTGTGAGAAGAAACAGGAATATCAGGAAAAGGGGCTCAAGAAATCTGGCCATGGAAAAAAAAATAAACAGGGACTTTAATGTATCCACAGATACACACAAGACCAAAATGTTGAAGCACGACTTCTGAAGGATCAGAGATGGCAGACTGAAGCGTTCTGCGGCAAGCCAGCCTTTGCGCCGGGTGGGCGGTGGGCCAGCTTCTGGCCAATCCAGCGCTTTTGCTGGTTCATGCGAGGAAGAACATTTTCCTTGACTTTTAGGTGCTTTTATATTCATCTCGAAAAGAAAAAATTCTAAACTCAGGATTTGGCAAATATTTGTGTTGTCTCCTGGGGTGGGGAATTCTGCTTCTTTTATCCAACTGCTTTCCATAACCTTGAAATGCAGATATCCCTCCTCTACGCTTTACCTCCATGATTTGGGTTGCAAAAGGCTGCTTTTCTTTTTTTCCCCCCCTCTCAAATTCAACACAGAGAATAGGATGCCGTCATCCTGCCAATTTCTCCAGGAAGAAAGAACAACTGACATGTTTCTTCTGCTTACTTGCTTACTTGTAAAGAAATTATTTTGCAAGCTGAAGGGTGATGTTTAATTTGAAACTGGTGCTTAGATGGTGATATTTGTGAATTCTTTACCTTTTATTCCCAGCAAGAAGACTATATCAATAGCAAGTGTGGGTGTGAAAAAAATAAAAGGTTGAAGCAGCAGATGGGAAAAGTATCATTTGTCGTGACATCATTTTGAGCACCTCTTAAGAAACTGTGGGGGGAAAAAAAGACACTATAGGCTATAGAGAGATGTAAAATTCCAAATCAATGGCATTCTCACTACAAACACTTCTTAGAGAAGACTGTGAGGCATGAGGGACCCTTTTCATTCATTCTTTCATACATTCACTGTTTTATTCCACATTTATTGTGTGCTAGGTGTTGGGCTATAAACTAAATATAAAACAAGCCCAGTCAGCTTGCCTCAGTGGTTGTCTACCTATGAACCAGGAGGTCGAGGTTCGAATTCCAGTCAGGGCACATGCCTGGGTTGAGGGCTTGATCCCCCATATGGGCATGCAGGAGGCAGACGATCAATGATTCTCTCTCATCATTGATGTTTCTATCTCTCTTTCCCTCTCCCTTCCACTATGAAACCAATAAAAATATATATAAGTAAATAAATAAAACAAATTAAACACTGTCTACCCTCGGTGGAAATTAAAATATAATGGTACAGAAAAAAGTATTTGTTTAAAATAACTACAAATCCTATCCTATATAATAAAAGGCTAATATGCAAATTGTCCCCTGACCAGGAGTTTGACTGGAATTCAACCAGGACCAGGGGGCGGGGCCAGCTGGCCAACCACCCTTGGCCCCTCCCCCTGGTCAGCCTGGTCCAATCAGCCTGGGCCGTCCAGACCCCACCCGTGCATAAATTCGTGCACTGAGACTCTAGTAATCCTACATAATAAAAGCCTAATATGCTAAGTGTCCGGTCGTCCAGTTGGCCATTCAACCAATCAAAGCGTAATATGCTAAGGCCACTCAACTGCTCGCTATGATGTGTGATGACCAGCAGGGGGCAGATGCTCAACCCAGGAGCTGTCCCCTGGTGGTCAGCGCCCTCCCACTGGGGGAGTGCTGCTCAGCCAGAAGCTGGGCTCACAGCTGGCAAGTGCAGTGGTGGTGGCGGGAACCTCTCCCACCTCTGCAGCAGCACCAAGGATGTCTTAGGCCCGCTCCTAAGCCGTCAGTCGGACATCCCCCAAGGGTTCCCAGACTGCAAGAGGGCGCAGGCCGGGCTGAGAGATGCCCCCCCCCAAAGTGCACAAATTTCGTGCACCAGGCCTCTAGTTAAATAATAAATGTTGTGAGAAAAGAACCCAACTATGAGAGAAGATAATGAGACCTCCTTATACTGGTCGGGGAAGCCCTCTCTATGGTGACATTTAAGGTAAGACTTGCCCTGGCCGGCGGTCTCAGTGGTTAGAGCATCAGCCCACACACCAAAGGGTCTGGTTCGATTCCCAGTCAAGGGCACGTACCTGGGTTGTAGGTTCAATCCCCAGCCCCAGTCGACCTGTGTGGAGGCAACCAATCGATGTGTCCCTCTCTCATTGATGTTTCTCTCTCCCCCTTCTCCTTCCTTCCCTTCCACTATCTCTAAAAATCAATGGAAGGCAGCTATCCTCAAGTGAGATTAACAACAAAAAAGATAAGACTTAAAGGATGAAAGAGCTGAGCCACGCCAAGAGCCAGAAGAGTTCACTGAGCAGGAGGAATTTAGGTGTAGGGAAAGTCCTGTGTGATAGGTGATATCATGAATAGGGAGCACGAGACAAGGTAAGACTGAAGAGTTAAGAGTAAGGGTTTATTCAACAGGATGTAAGGCAGTACCATTTACTTAGAGGTAGCAGCACAATAGGGGAGAAAACACAGGTTCAGGCAGTAAATATACTTTTAGGCTTGAGAATCCTATGAGGCATCCAAGGGGGTTGGTAAGTAGGTAGCATGTTAAGTAGGATCTGCTACTTCTGAGGTTGATGCTTTGCACTCTTTTATTTATGTTGTACCAGATGTCACCTCCCCACTAACAAAATCTGTCCATGACTCAATCTAGTAGCAGCAGCAGCAGCTGCTACTGAATAGGATTATTAATTGCCAACTTCAAATCTTTAGTTTCTTAGTTTTAATTACATTATGAACTATGCTAAGGAGTTAGATGGGCCTAAGATTTTAATGTGAAAGCACTGTCTCCCTGGTAGTATCAGCAATATCCAAAGTAAAGGTACTTTAAAAATTTTTTTTATTGATTTCAGAGAAGAAGGGAGGAGTGATACAAACATCAATGATGATAAAAAATCATCAATCGGCTGCCTCCTGCATGCCCCCTACTGGGGACCAAGCACACACCCGGGCATGTGCCCTGACGGGGAATCAAACCATGACCTGGTTCATGGGTCACCGCTCAACCATTGAACACCAACCGGGCCAAAGTAAAGGTACTTAAAGAGAACAGTACAAACTCAGAAGTAAAGAATTGCAGACCCTAGTAGAGCCAGCAATTCCAACTTAGAAAACCTCCATCTATTTTAACCCAAAAAGGCAGTAAACAGTATCTGTCAAGGAAATTTTAGCTCACTAGTCAGTGAACTGACACCTCAGCTTCAGGATCCTTGTCAAATTACTCTACCTTCCCAAGAACAGAATCAAAATCTTTTTCACTTTTTAAAAAACATTGATTTGAGGCCTTAGCCAGTTTGGCTCAGCCGATAGAGCATCAGCCTGTAGAATGAATGGTTCTGGGTTTGATTCTGGCCAGGGTTCGATTTTGGCCAGCGGCACATGCCCAGGTTTCAGGCTCGGTCCCCAGTAGGGGGCATGCAGGAGGCAGCCAATCAATGATTCTCTCTCATCATTGATGTTTCTATCTCTCTCCCTCTCCCTTCCTCTCTGAAATAAATTAAAATACATTTAAAAATATATATATATTTTTTAAAAATATGATTTGAGAGAGGAAAGGGGGAAAGAGAGGCAGGGAAAAAGAGAGAGAAACACTGATTTGTTGTTCTACTTATTTATGCATTCATTGGTTGATTCTTGTATATGCCCTGATAGGAGATTGAACCCACAACCTTGGCATATCGGGGTAGGTTACTCTAACCAAATGAGCTACCTGGCCCAGGCCCAGTTTTCCTTCTTTCAATTTACAAAGCTATAATACTTTGAAAGTCCTTGTTAATTTGTTGGCTGAACTAGTAATAATCTCTCCGGTCTCCTAACATCAATTTTTTAATATTCTTTAATTCATACATGAAAAATTCACTAAACAACTTGCCTAAAATGTTTCCCACTTGAGTAGTTACATGAACCAAAGTTACCCTTAAGACCATTCCTTCCAGCTATAAAGATTTTTAAGTTTTCTACTGAGTTAATGTATTATTGTTGAAGTCTCAGATCTAAGGTAATCATGAATTCTGGCTGTATGCTTCAGAGTTATGAACAAAGGTCTAGGCCAGTGGTTGGCAAACTGCGGCTCACGAGCCACATGCGGCTCTTTGGCCCCTTGAGTGTGGCTCTTCCACAAAATACCACGTGCGGGCGCACACTTACAGTGCAATTGAAACGTCGTGGCTCATGCGCATAAGTCGGATTTCGGAAAGGAGATAGACGAAACAAGTTACAAGACGAGTGTGGATGGGAGAGTTGGAAGGGGTCAACCTCAGCGAACGTACCTCAATCAGACTGAGGACGTTTTTAGCAAAGGCCAGCTTAGGAGTACCCTAATTAAGTTAATAACCATGTACCTACCTATACAGTTTAAGTTTAAAAAATTTGGCTCTCAAAAAAAATTTCAATCGTTGTACTGTTGATATTTCACTCTGTTGACTAATGAGTTTGCCGACCACTGGTCTAGGCAGTTCATGAGAGTAATGTCTACAAACTCCTAAAAGGACACTAATCTTACCTAAAATGCTAGAAAAGCCAACAGTATTGTGAAAGGGTCAAGGGACAGACTCTGACAGACTGCTATCGGTATTCTTGCAAATATTCAACAGTCATTGATATTCTAAAAGCATAGAATACATGCTCATCAGTAAAAAATTAATGGAAAAGGGAATATATATACACACAAAGCCCCCAAAACCTGTAACTTTATTTTATTATTATAATAATTAGCACTACTGTTTCCAAATGGATTTTCAAATGTTTGTTAATTAAATCTAGCAATATTTCTTTCAAATTAATTGATTAGCCCAAAAGTGCCTTCTAGGAACATTCAGACACCATCAATTGTGTTTTTTGCTTAAAACCATGACTACCATAATCCTAGGTTTCCTGATTTCTACACCAATTTCAATAATCACATCAAGTCTAGAATTGTTCAGTTTTTTTTCTTAAGAAACAAACAACAAAAACCACTTCCTTTTTAAGCTGCTAAAAAAAAATATTTTGTCAAGACAATATGTAAATCCTTTTTGTGACCCTGGTGCATATACTTAACCACTGTGTACATAAGTTTCCTCATCTATAAAAGAAGATAATAAAACCTGACTCTACCTACCACAAGAATCAACAGAGACTTTATGGAAAGAACACAACTTAAAATGTCATAAAACTATTATTGCACTCTTAATAAGCATAGTATCTTATCATTTCACTTTTCCTTTTAATCTACCTTTTTTCCCTTACAGGATGACAGCTGGTATTTTATATGTAAAATATAAACTGTGAGGCAGCGTAAGAGAATATGAACTACTCGAACTCTTCTAAATTAACAGCATTAGAAATTTACCTATAAATCTAGCATAACAAAACAATTATAAATTTCACGTTAAATGTTAACTGCAACTCACACTTCATCTACATGTTCTCACTGCAGTGCATAAAGCAACGGAGCTATTATGCAGTCGCCCAGGAGTCATGAGTTAATAATGAGGAAAAGGTTATTAAACACAAATAGGTGAAATAATACACTTCCAATGAGCAGCAGCCACAGACACTGATTTGGTTCATGTAATGAGAATCGGCAACTCCCCAGAGGCATAGGTTTACGGTAAATCTAGAAGATTTCAGTAATAAAATAGGGGAGTAATAAAATACGGAGCACATTAACCCAGAGCAACCCGGGGTGAGTGAGTTAATACACATTCTGGAAATTGTAGCCATTAGACAAGAAAGACAACAACAAAAAAAGAAAAAGAACCAAGAACTGAGCGTCTACTCCTAAACACATGGTTAAAAATAAACAAACAAATAAATCGACTTGCAACAAGGCAATTAGCGCACATGAGACCTCCCCCGCTATCATTTTTAAAAGCCAAGCCTCTGTGTCCAGCCCCACAGTCTGCGTCTGAGGAACACGGGACGCCGACGAGCGCGCCCGCCAGGTGGTCTCTCTTTGTTGTTGTCGATGACACAGCTTTCCGCCCGACAGTCGGCACCGAACTGCCGGCCCGGCTGCCGGCCTAAGGGCCTGGCCGTACCCACCGACACCGGGAACTGCGCTCGGGCCTGACGGCATCCGAAGCGGGTCCCCCGGGACACAGAGCCCTGAGGAGGCGCCCGGGAGGGGACCGGGGTCTGTGGCGCCGGCCCCCGGGAGGCGGGCGAGAGGCTGGGCGGGGAGCTACGGGGCTGGGCCGCTCGCGCGCCTCCTCGCCTGGGGCGGAGAGGGGTCGACGGCCCCAGCGCTCGGGGGCGAGGCTGGGACGGGGCCTCCCGCCAGGGCAGTGGGGGCCAGGCCCGCCGTGCCCCGAACGGGCGGGGTGCCGCTGAACGCCCAGGGACGGGCAGCCCCGGCGCAGAGGCCGTGAGGGCCCGGAGTGGGAGGTAGGCCCGAGAGGTGTCCGGCCCTATTTCGGGCCCCCGCCCCCTTCACCTGCCACGAACACCACGAAGACCGCGCCGCTCCTCTTGGCCGACGCGATGGCGGCCGGAATGGCGCCCTGGAACCACAGCATCTCTCCACTCTGGCCTGGCCTCCGTGCTCGCTGGAAGTGCTGTCTTCGCGGACAGGAGCTGGCCCCGCCCTCCCCTTCGCCGGACCCCGCGGCCCCGGCAGCCCCAGCTGGCCCGCCCCCCGCCTCCGGCTCCGCAGGGACGCGCACACTCAGCGGTCTTCTGGGACGCGCGCCAACGCGCGGGCGGGGAGCGCGTGGCGTCACGTGATGCCACACGTCGCTGTTGGCATGGAGTCCCATTGCCTCTTCTGGTTGGCTAGTTGGCGCGTGCGCGCGCCCGCTGGGCCTGAGGCTCGGCAGTCCCGGAAGTGGAAGGAGCCCGCGGAAAGGATGACTAAACTGCTACTGTAGTAGGCGGTGCCTGCATGAGGCATGATGGGAATTGTAGTCTTCCTAGGCTTGTTCTCCTTCCGCGATTTCCCGGAACGGCTATGGGGGCAACAGTGAGAGCCGCTTAATCTCTAAAGGGAGGAGAGACAGGGGCGTCACTGATGCTTCGCCCTTGTCCTTTGAGAACTTAAATATGGAGGAAAAGTCCCCACTCCAAACGGAATACTGCTTAGTAGGGGACGATGTAATTCGCTGTTGCTATTAGTGGCCTTTGTGGGATGGGTATGGAGCTAAATTGGCTTTAAGGGGCTCAGTGAGAAGCTTTGATTTCTGAACTTTACCATCCCAACCTTGAAGAAAAGACAGGATAAAAAACCATCACAGTCACCTCTGTCATACCATACAGCCCGTGTACCTCGAATGAAGCCGGAGCAATTCCCTAGTCAATGACTACAGCAGTGATGGCGAACCTATGACACGCGAACTCATTTTTTTGGTTGATTTTTCTTTGTTAAATGGCATTTAAATATATAAAATAAATATAAAAATATAAGTCTTTCTTTTACTATGGTTGCAAATATCAAAAAATTTCTATATGTGACACGGCACCAGAGTTAAGTTAGGGTTTTTCAAAATGCTGACATGCCGAGCTCAAAAGGTTCGCCATCACTGGACTAGAGCATTACACAACCGAAAAACAACTAGCTATACTTTCTATGGCTGCTTTCTAAATAATGATTTATTTTTCAGCTACTTTCCATGGTAATATGAAAGAGAAGAATAGATCATGATTTTGTTTACAATTTTATGTAGAATGTTTTATAATCAAGGTATGGCACTTTAGCCCTAGCTGGCTGCTCAGTGGTTAGAGCGTGGGCCCATGGACTAAAGGGTTTGATTCCTGTCAAGGGCACATACCTTAGTTGGGGCAACCAATCGAGGTGTCTCTCTCATCTCTCTCTCTTTCTCTCTCTCTCATCTCTCTCTCTTCTGCCCCCCTTCCACTCTCTCTAAAAATCAATGGAAAAATATCCTTCCTTGGGTGAGGGTTAAAAATAAATAAATAAATAAATAAATATCAACGACAATCCAACCTGCCTTTTAAAAAAAAGATATGGCGCCCTAGCTGGTTTGGCTCAGAGGATAGAGCATTGGCCTGTGGACTGAAGGGTCCCGGGTTCAATTCCAATTCCAGTCAAGGAAACATGCCCGGGTTGTGGGCTGGGTCCCCAGTAGGCAGCATGCAGGAGGCAGCCGATCAATGATTCTCTCTCATCACTAATGTTCTATCTCTCTCCCTCCCCCTTCCTCTCTGAAATCAATAAAAATAAAAATATATTTTTAAAAAAGATATGGCATTTTGTGGTTGGTGCCATTAAAATGAAAACTGTTCCATATTTAATAATTTCATGAAATTGGCATGGTCTCTAATAACTACTAGCTAAAGTCTTGTATGGCTTATTTAAAGTTGCATATGCTATCACATTATACATTCTACATCAATTAAATATCTTCTCTAGCAGTACAGCCATTTGATAATCTTTGCAAGATTAAGGAGGTGCTACATCTGAAACGTTCCCTTTCCTGCAAACAAATAGCCTAAAAACAGCTAACAGATTGCATTTTAATTTTTATTTACTTTTTCCAATCAGGTCTTTCACATAGAATTATTATAAACTGATTATAGACAGCTGCTGCCTGTACAGGACACCTTTCCTCAGGAAGAATTAAAGTTAGTCTTCAACATCAACTTTTTAAGTGGATTTCTTAAAATTTGATCAACCTATATATTCTTTCAGTAGAGCAATTATTTTAATTATTCCTAATGTTTTAATTATTCCTTAACTGTTTTTAAGAATCATAGCCTTTCATTCATTCATCAAATGTTTATTGCTCTCCTACTATGAGGTAGGCATTGTACTTGGCACTGATAATGAAGTGAGGCAATCAAAGGCCCTGCTTTTGTGACTTCAGACTGTTCTAAAGAGGAAGGCAGGCATGGAACAAGTGATTGTGAATGATGATGACAGCCACAAGAGGGGTCATTTTGAGTGCTTCAGAGGCGCGACAATGCGACCAAACATGGAGAGTGGGGGTGGGAAAGGCTTCTGAGAAAATGACATGCCAGAAGAAATGTAGGTAGGCGAAGGAGAAGACTGTTCTGGGTGGAAGAAACAACAATGTAAACCAGTGATGATGAACCTTTTGAACTCGGCGTGTCAGCATTTTGAAAAACCCTAACTTAACTCTGGTGCTGTGTCACATATAGAAATTTTTTGATATTTGCAACCATAGTAAAACAAAGACATATATATATTTTTAAATATATTTTTATTGATTTTTTTTACAGAGAGGAAGGGAGAGAGATAGAGAGTTAGAAACATCGATGAGAGAGAAACATGGATCAGCTGCCTCCTGCACACCCCCTACTGGGGATGTGCCCGCAACCAAGGTACATGCCCTTGATCGGAATCGAAACTGGGACCTTTCAGTCTGCAGGCTGACGCTCTATCCACTGAGCCAAACCGGTTTCGGCAAGACTTATATTTTTTATATTTATTTTATATATTTAAGTGCCATTTAACAAAGAAAAATCAACCAAAAAAAAAAATGAGTTCGCGTGTCACCTCTGACACGCGTGTCATAGGTTCGCCATCACTGATGTAAAGGCTGTGGAGCAAGTGAGAACAGTACACTAAAAAATGGGGAAAAGTCCAGTGCAGCTAGAACATAGAAAGGGAGTGTAGTATAAACGAGGCTGGAAAGATAAGCAAGGATTAGATCATACAGGGCCTTGGAAGTCATGTTAAGAGTTGCAGACAGTTTTCTAAAATCTGTAGAAAGCCATTGAGCTTTAAACACAATGGAGGCGTTACATATAAGACTTGTGTCTTCAATATGCAGCTGTGCTGTAATTTAAATGGATTGGAGTGGAAGTGGAATGGGTGAATGTGAAGAGAGCGGTTAAGAGACTATTGTCTATGTATAAGGGAAGTGGAGAAGTGGGTACTTTTGATATTTTGGAAGCAGACTGAACAGGTTTTGTTGATTGATTAGGCATGAAATTTGAGGAAAGAGCAGTCAGGAAGGCCTAGCTCGTTTTGCTCAGTGGATCGAGTGTCCGCCTGTGGACTGAAGGGTCCTGGGTTCAATTCTGATCAAGGGCACATACCTGGATTGCGGGCTCGATCCCCAGTAGAGGGCATGCAGGAGGCAACCAATCAATGATGATTCTCTCTCATCATTGATGTTTCTATCTCTCTCCCTTCCTCTCTGAAATCGATAAAAATATATATATTTAAAAAGAGTTGCCGAAACCGGTTTGGCTCAGTGGATAGAGCGTCGGCCTGCGGACTGAAAGGTCCCAGGTTCGATTCCGGTCAAGGGCATGTACCTGGGTTGCGGGCACATCCCCAGTAGGAGATGTGCAGGAGGCAGCTGATCGATGTTTCTCTCTCATCGATGTTTCTAACTCTCTATCTCTCTCCCTTCCTCTCTGTAAAAAATCAATAAAATATATTTAAAAAAAAAAAAAAGAGTAGTCAGGAAGACATATTGGGTTTCTGTCTTGAGAAACTGTATAGAAGTGGCAGTGAGGTAGGGAACATTAAAGAAAGGGCAGGTTGGTGGGGAGGAGTTCATGAAGATGTGAGTTCAATATTAGACATGTGTTTACAGTGCTGGAGAGATATTAAAGTGGAGATGTTAAATTAACTAGGTAGCCTGGCTGGTGTGGCTCAGTGGTTGAGCATTGACCCATGAACCCAGAGGTCACCAGTTAGATTCTGGGTCAGGGCACATGCCCAAGTTGCGGGCTCAGATCTCCAGTGGAGGGGGACGGTGCAGGAGGCAGCCAATCAATGCTGTTTCTCATCAATGTTTCTATCTCTCTATCCCTTTCCCTTCCTCTTTCTCTAAAAATCAATGAAAACATGCTTTTAAAAATATGCAGAGAGATAATAGATTTGGAGCTCAGAAAACATTTCTTACCTAGACATAAGAATTTGAGATTTGTCTCTATGTATAGGATAATTGAGGCTCTGGAGGATGCTATCACAGAGTATGCAGTGAGATAAGAGTATATGATTGAGGTCTTAAGACCTCCAACATCTACAGGGTTGTATAGAATAATATAAACCAGAAAAAAGAGACTCAGGAAAGGGGGGAAGGGCGTGTATGTGGAGGAAAATGGGAGAGTGTGATACCAAAGAAGCCAAGAGGAGAGAAGTTTGATAAGAAAGGGTGAGAAGTAGCTATGCTGGCCGGGGTGTCTTGATTGGGCATCATCCTGTGCACCCAAAGGTTGTGAGTTTCTTTTCAGTTCCCGGTCAGGGTTGCATGCTGATCGATGTTTTGTTCTCACATCAATGTTTCTCTCTCTCCCTCTCCCTTCCTCTCTCTCTAAAAATCAAATTTGAAAAATCTTAAATGTCCATTGTTTTTAGTCGCATAGAGGTGATTAACACCTTAGCAAGAGGGGGTTTGGTGGGTTCTTCTGTGTGGAACCCAAATGGCAATGGGTTGAAGGATGAGGGAGATAGGGTAGGGGCATCAGTAAGTGTAAAGGGAAAAAGGAAGAAAGGGCATTTGCTGGACAGGGATTTGGACTGGGAAAGACAGCCTTTTTAAAGATTGGAGAGACGTGCACACAATTAAAGGCTAGTCTTGGAGAGTGAATACTCAACCGGGATGGAGGCTTCTATGAAGACGGGAGGGAAAATGAGATATATGGCATATGTGCTAATAGCCCACTCAACAATATATATTTTTTTACCGCACCCCCACCCCCCACCCATTATTTCTTACTGGCAGAGAAGGAGAACGTACATGTTTTATTTTGTTTTTAGCCCACCCTTGCAGCCAGTAGCACCTCTGGAAAGTAGGGGTTGACACCTCTAGGATAAGATTCCCAAGTAAAGAGAGTCACATGGAAGAAAGCATAAGCCTTCTCTCCTGGATGCGGTCATGGGCATATGATGCCTGGTACTGCTGCCGCTACCTGTGGCCACAGGAACGACATCGCCAGCACTCTGAGGATGACAGAACAGGATGTGGGAAGCGCGCTGTCTATGATGATACAAATCTTGTCTTGTGAGATAATAACTGTCCTCACTGGGTAGGCTGCTGTAAGCACCACCCTCCTAACAGGCTGGACTGGGATCGGAGCACAGGCAGACAAAGAGACACCCTTTCCAACGTAACAGGAAGAAGATGTGAAGGGGAGAGGGAGAGATGAGAGAGAGAGAGAAACATTGATTTGTCCCCTGACTAGGGATCGAACCCACCACCCTGGGGTATCAGTTGGATGCTCTAACCAACTGAGCTACCTGGCCAAGGCTCTTTTGTGTTATTTTCAATCCTTTTAATTTGAATGTAGTAGATATGTGGTGCCCCACCCAGAGCCCTGCTTCAGAACCATGGCACTCATCCCCCAGCTGCTAGAGTGCTGGTGGCTAAAGGCTCAAGGCCACATGCTTCTCTGAGAGTTGTGCTCAGCTCATCCGAGGGCACAAAGGCCTGGTCCTCTGCCTCGTTTTGGCCTCCAAAGGGCCTCCTATCTCCAACCCTCTCCCTGGGGTCATCCTAGGCCTCGGTTACAACTGCATTTTACTAATGTTGTTAGCCACGCAGTTCACTCCCTAATAAACTTCTGCAGCAGATCTTCTCTGCCCGTTTCTGTGAACCCAGATGAGACAGAACCCTAATCACTTGAAAGATTCATACAACTTCCTTAACTACTCTTTCTGCCTTCTCTCCAGTCCATCCCACAAAATGATGTCATATCCATCTTTCCCCAAAATTATTTTTAGCGTGTTAATTCCTGCTTAAAAAACTTTACTAGCTCTGTAATGCCTTCAAAAATAAAGTCAAAATTCTGTAGCCCAACATTCAAGATCCTCTACAATTGGGCTCAAATGTGTTGTAGGCAGTAAGATAGACATGAGCAGAGCAAGGATGATGGGCCAGGCACAGAAGGTTAGCAAGGTAGAAAAGCCCCAGGTGCCTAGCAATAGCCAATCAATTGTAAGGTGGGACCTCACCCCCAAGGTGACTCCCTCCTCCTGCCCCCAGCATATCACTGGGTTCAGACCAGGACCCCCTGACCTTTCCTCCCTGGAGTAACATCTAGACTTCAAGTTTTATGTCAACTCCAGGCCCAAATAAGCAACAAAACCAGCCTCAGGGCCAGCTGCATTAAGTAATGACCCCCTGCTTTGGTGCCGGCCCATCAATCAGTGGAGACCACAACCATGAAAGGACACACCCGGAAAACTGCTGAATATTTCCCTGGGCCTCCCCTAAAAGCTCCACCCTTAAACCCTTAGGACAGAGGACCCAGCGTGCTCTCCCTCCTGGGAGCGTGCCATTCCCTTTCCAAGCCCCTCTCCCCACCCCCAGGCAGGTTACCATTAGCTTCCTCACTCCCAAGCTCCAAGGGCCCTTCCTTTACCTCTATAACTGGTTTCCTAAGCCCATGTCTTCTAGGAATTACTTCTTCTACCTCTGTGATTTACCCAATAAATGTCCTCTTACAGTTTGGGTCTTGGCTCTGAATTCTTTCCTAACCAGAACCCAAGTACCGAGGTTGCTGAACCCAGGTTTGGTCTGACCCCATGGGTCTAACACCCAGTGCCATTCCAGCCGCCTACATACAACAAACCTACTTTTCGTTTCTTCTACTTCCCCACCTGAGCTCTCCAAGCTTAATTTACTCACTGTCCATACCATATTCAGAAAAGTCATTCATGCTCTGGTTTGCCACAGCCTCTCCCACTTCTAAGCTCCACTCGTTTATTTACTCTCCGGCGGTATCAAGTATTTGGGTTTGCCAACCCTGTTGTACACATTTAGTTGCCATCAGACCGACGTAAGTATACAAACGGCACTGGCTGGCGTTTCACCAATCTGCTCGGTCCCCGCTCTCACCCGAGGACCTGAAGGACAGTCCGAACCTCTGGAGGGAGTGCAGTTTCTCACGGTTATTGTAGCCTGTGAGCACTTTATTATTTTTTAAATAATTTTTATTTTTCCATTGATTTTTAGAGAGAGTGGATAGGAGAGACACAGAGAGAGAAACATAGATTGGTTGTCTCAAGCCTGCAACCGAGGTACACGCGCTTGACCGGAATGGAACCCGGGACCCTTCATTCCGTGGGCCGATGTTCTATCCACTGAGCCAAACCGGTTGGGGCCAAACACTTTATTTTATACAGTTATTTAAATTTCTGGGTTTCTGTCTTTTTTTCCTCTAAAAGATGAAAAGCAGCACCTCTACTTAGTCTTCTCTCTATTCTCCACAATGCGCTGTTTCCTTTGCGAATTGAATTAGTGTCTTGACAAAGGGTCTACGGCATTTCAATTTGCACAGGTAAAACCCCTTACAACCCACATTCTTAACTCTGGTGCTCAAATAGATTGCAATGTTCCTAAGAAAGTGAACACTCACCAAACCTTCACCACTGCTTAAAAGAGAAAGAAAAGAAAGGGCATTTCTTACTGAAGCTGGATTGGTAATATCACCTTGAAATCAAGCACACTATGGTTTTATTTAAAAAAAACCCCAAACCATTTTTTTGTTCTGGAAAAATTTGCACCTGTTTACCACTAGAGGGAGTTATATGACTTAAAATATTGCAAATATATATACACACACATACATACCTGTAAAGAAAAAAATAATACTCTCTGCTTTTGTTTTTCTCTTGAGTGAAAAGTGTGAAAAAGTAAATTGATGACACAAAGTATAAACACTAACCTACTGACCAGTAAGAGAACAGGTTAGATACTATACTAGTATAAGACTCATGGATACATATACAACTTAAAAAAGAGAGAAGGGACATTTGTAAGCTTCACTCACAACAATTGAATCTTCATCAGTAAAGACAGGATGGTACTCCTCTCCTATAGACCCAGGTGCATAAGACAAATAAAAAGCAAGGCAGTAAGTAGCGTAGAGTTAAGCCCATGGACTCTTAGAGTCAGCCTGATTCATGTATGCAGCCAAAACTAGGTCTGTGACTGTGGGTACATTTCCTCTGACAGTTTAGTTGCCTCACTCCTAAATTGGCATAATAATAGAACTTACCTTTTAGGGCTATTATAGTGATTAAATAGGGATTTTTTAAAAATATATATATATTTTATTGATTTTTCACAGAGAGGAAGGGAGAGGGATAGAGAGCTAGAAACATCGATGAGAGAGAAACATGGATCAGCTGCCTCCTGCACACCCCCTCCTGGGGATGTGCCCGCAACCAAGGTACATGCCCTTGACCGGAATCGAACCCGGGACCCTTCAGTCCGCAGGCCGATGCTCTATCCACTGAGCCAAACCGGTTTCGGCAAAATAGGGATCTTAGAAGTGCTTGGGCACATAGTACAGATGACCCTTCAACAATTCGGAGTCAGAGGCACCAATCCCTCCCACCTCCCCATTCCTCACTTTCCTGTGCAGTAAAAAATTCGCATATAATTTATTTTGATTTTTAGCAAAAGTAAAGTTTTATTACAGAAAAGCTCCCTGCTGCAGGAGGGAGGGGACCCAAGCCTGTTGCCCCACATATAACTTTTGACTCCCCCAAAACTTAACTGCAGGTGAAGGAATTTTTAGGGGTGAAATACACAGGTCTAGGAATTTTAGGAATTAAGGGGTCCATGGAAAAAGCACAGGGCTACAGAGCTACAAAGAGTACATTTCCATAAAATAAGGGAGCTGGGAGTAACAGGAGGTACATTTCCATAAGACAAGGAAGCTGGGAGTGGCAGAATAAAGGGAAGGGAGCCCTTCATTCAGAGAGGGAGGAAAAAAGACCAGAGGAAATAGGGAAACAATTAGGGAAAAGACAGAAGGTTTGAGCTCAGGAGTTGCTATAGTGACCAAATCAGGGGGATAGTGACCAATCAGAGGGGATATCCAGGCACAAAATACTGCAGTCTTTATAAGCCATGGAAAAAAGAGATTCAATGGGACTCTTCCCCCTCCCCACGTGGGAATGTATGCTTGTTTCTCAATAAATTTCTACCTTTTGCTATACCACCTTTTGTCTGTGGTTTCATTCTTTGACTCCACCAGACAAAGAGCCCGGGAAGCCGTCCTGCCCAGGGGAACACCGCGTGTTCCAGTCCAATTTTCCCATATCACATGCATCCCTCGGAATCCATGGGGGTGGGTTCCAGGACCCCCATGGACACCCAAACCTACAGGTGCTCAAGGCCCTTACATAAAGTGGCATAGAACAATGCATACAGTCCGAGAATGAATGATTCTCATCATTGATGTCTCTCTCTCTCTCCCTTTCCCTTCTTTTCTAAAATCAATTAAAGAACATATATTTTTTAAATACTGTCTTTGATCTGCCGTTGGCTGATCCCTGGATGTACATAGGGAGGACCAACTGAATATTTATTGAAAAAATCTGCATATAAATGGACCTGTGCAATTCAAGCCCCAGTTGAGTCAATTGTAATTATTAACTGCTTTACAAATGTTTGCTATTATTTCTGTCTGCCTACTAAAATTATTATATATATACATACACACACACATATATATATGCTTTTCAGAATTCAAAGCATTTAGCTCAGCCAGATCATTTCTTCATCTAATCACTGGACAAATATTTATTGAAACGGGCCTAAGGCACTGGTGGGAGCTGAGGATGTGTTAGTAAACAAAAGCAATAGGCATTTTTCCTGCTCTAAAGATGGATAATAAACATTAACAACTAATTGGCCAATTACTCATGTAATTACCATTGTGATTAATGCTTTGAGGAGAAGGTACAGGATGTTACTAGTTATTGTGGCGGAAATGACTTCATCTGGAGGACTGAGTAGGGAGCTCTGGAGGAAAAGCAGGCCACCTGAGGCAGTAACGTGAGGTGAGATCTGAAGGGTGAGGATAAATTAACCAGAAGTTGAAGGGTTGGGCAGGAAGAATAAACTTCCAGGCAGAGGTAAGTTACATGCGGAAAAAAATGGCCCTCAAATCTGAGTGGCAGGAAAGGTTTATTTCTCACTCACTTCACAGTCTCATGCCAGGCAGAGGAGGAAGGGGCTGTTGATGCAAGGGGCTCGGCTCCATACAGTCACTCAGGAACTCTTGAATCTTCCCATCCAGTGGCTCTTCCCAGATCTCTATTAGCTCCTCTCTGCATGCAGCCTACAAGCCAATTTCAGTATCTACAGATCACCTGAAGATCCTATTAAATACAGATTCTGATTCAAACAGGTCTGGAGTGGGACCTGAGATTCTGCATTTGTATCAAGCTCTCTTGGTGAAACTGATAATTACTGGTTTCTAGCCTTCCCCCCTACTCTGATTAGCAAGGGCAGGGGGAATCTCTTAGAAGGTTTTAGGCGCCAAGCACAAAGGGGCATGCATCATTTCTTCTTGCATTTCATTGCCTAAAACTCAGACACATGGCTCATCTAGGTGCAGGAGGTGGGAAACCTTGTCTGATAATGGACAAGGGAAGAGATACACCCACCCGTTTCTGGCAGAAGATTGCCACTGTGTAGAACCTGGAGTCAAGGCAGCATGGTATTCTTGAGGGAGTCCAGCGTGACCAGAAGCTAGGAAAGGAGAGGTGGAGTGCCTGGGTTGTAGGTAGGCAAGGGTCAGAGGATGGGAGACCTGGGAGATACTGTTAAGAATTTTGGACAGTGGTAACTCATTGAAGGGCCTTAAACATGAAAGTGACATGATTCCATTTGTGTTTTAAGAAGTTCTGATTGCAGAGTGGTGAGTGGATGGCAAGGGAAATGTGTGTGTAAAGAAAGCATTCAGAACCTATTGCAGTTGTCCAGATAAGAAATGATGGGGTTTTAGACACCACTGCTCTCCTTTGCTACCAAAGATAGGTAAGGTGACAAGTTGGCCATTCTAGCCCATCTCTCTTCATCTTTTTGAACTTGTACCTGATTTCCACTATTTTTGTAGTCTTTGTTAATCAACATGTATTCAGAGTCTATTGTACATAAGATTCTATTGGACATCAAAGATATAAGAGACTTTATCTCAATTTTCTAGGACAGTGCTGTCTGATAGAACTTTCAACAATAAATGATTTTTTTTTTTTTAGAGTACACCCTCTATTGCTTGTGGAGAGGATATGACAGCTCCAGCTCCTGGGGTGGCTCCAAAGACTCATCACCCACCAACAGTGAAGGAAGTGTTCTGTACCAGCTCTGTTCCATATGATCACATTAACCATATGGGGCTACTGAGCATTTGAAATGTGGCTATGCAACCAAGGAACTGGATTTCCATGTTATTTAATTCACTTAAATTTATTTAAAATTCGCCAAAGCCGGTTTGGCTCAGTGGATAGAGCGTCGGCCTGTGGACTGGAGGGTCCCGGGTTCGATTCCGGTCAAGGGCATGTGCCTGGGTTGCGGGCACATCCCCAGTGGGAGATGTGCGGGAGGCAGCTGATTGATGTCTCTCTCTCTCATCGATGTTTCTAATTCTCTGTCTCTCTCCCTTCCTCTCTGTAAAAAATCAATAAAATATATTAAAAAAAAATTTATTTAAAATTTAAAAAACATTTAAAAATATTTTTATTGATTTCAGAGAGGAAAGGAGAGGGAGAAACAGAAACATCAATGATGAGAGAAAATCATTGATTGGCTGCCTCCTGCATGACCCACACTGGGAATCCAGCCTGCAACCCGGGCATGTGCCCCGATCTGGAATTGAACCATGACCTCCTGGTTCATAGGTCAATGCTCAACCGTTGAGCCACACCAGTGGCTAAATTTATTAAAATTAAAATAATTTACTAGTTATATATGGCTAATATTACCATTTAAATTTATTTTTATTATTCTTTTAAGGTTTAAAATCTTTATTGTTGAAAGTAGTACATATGTCCCCCTTGCCCCCCAATCACCACTTCTAGCCCACCCTAGCCCCTGCCCCTGGCCTTCCCTACCTGTTGTCTGTGTCCATGGGTAAAGCATATATACCTACAAAAATTTCTTTTGAGAGAGAGAAACATCAACTTGTTGTTCTGCTTCTTTATGAATTCATTGGTTGCTTCTTGTATGTGCCCTGACTGGAGATAGAATCTACAACCTGGCATATTAAGATGACACTTTAACCAACTGAGCTACTGGGTCAGGGCCTAGTATCTACTACTTTGGATAGCACAGCTTCAGGAGTGGGAGTAAAATGTTTACATGAGAGGATAACCAACAATCTCAACAGTATGTGATCAAAATCAAATATGCCACATAGTATAGTATAAACTGTGTTTTATGCAATTAAGAAAGGGATACAGAGTTTAGGACATAGTCTTTGGAATTCTAAACTGATCAAATGACTTATTAGCTTGTTATTTAATCTCTCCAAGCTTCATTAAAATGCAGCTAGTGATACTAACATCAATGGATTATTTTAAGAATGAAATACTGCCCGGCCAGAGTGGCTCAGTTGGTTGAGCATTGTCCTGTGCACTGAAAGGTTGCCAGTTCAATTCCCGGTCAGGGGACATACCTGGGTTGCGGGTTCAATACCCAGTTGGGGCACATATGGAGGGCAACTGATCGATGTTTCTCTCTCACATCCATATTTCTCTCTCTTTGTCTTTCCCTCCCTTCCTTCCTCTAAGCAGTCCTCGGGTGAGGATTTAAAAAAATGATGTCATGTATGTAGTATAGACATCTGGTGTCCCTGCTTATCCAGTGTTCATTTCTCCACCTGTGATCACAGCATCAAGTCTTCCCTTGAGTAGTCACTCTCAGCCTATGTGGTCTGGGTAGTGCTGCCTTCATCCATGTCCTCCAGAAGTAAGCATAAGACCAGAGCTGGTCAACCCATTTTTTCTGACCAGCATGATGGTTTAGGGAGAGTCCTTCACCCAAACTAGACCAATGACATTCAATTTCAGGATTTTGGTAGGAATTAGTAGAAAAGAACTATTCTTCATTTGGGTTGCTAAGAGAACCGTGCAAGCTGGGTCTGCTGGTGGCTAGTTTGCCAACTAATGGAAAACATCCGTCTATATAAAGCCAACCCAGGACAGAACAGCCTGCAGATGAAGACAGTTTATCCTGATGATATTGCCGAGCTCCTGGATCCTGAAGCGTCTATCTCTGGTCTATTCTGTTGAAGAAATAAATTCCCTGGTTGCTTTAGTCCTTTTAATTTTTTTTTTAAAAAAATAATTTTAAGCATTATAAACCCTAAGTAAAAAGCCTAGCACATAAATGTTCAATAAACTTCAGGTGTTATTTTTATCTCAGTAGACTCATCTGACTTGAGTAATCAGGTAAGTCTTTATGGATGAAGCATGCATAGGATTTGGATAGAGGGGAAGAGAGGGAGGGGAAATTGCAGGTTAAGTATACCAGTAGTGGGGGCTACTGAAGTAATCAGGTGTGGATGATAAGGGATTAAACTAGAGGGGTGGCAGTAAGAATAGGAATAGACATTAAGAGGTCATGGCACAATCCATTGGTGCTTTATTCATTCATTTATTTAATTAACATTTTCTGAGCACCCATGTGCTTGGCACCCCACTAAGCACTGGAAGGACAGACGGAATGGATCAGACTTGGTTTCTTACTTTACCGCCACCTACTCCTTCTCTGCTAAAAACCTTGCTTTTATTGGTGCTCTCCCAAGTGGCCTCGTCCTTTGGGGAGCCTGCTGAGTCCCTTCCCACCTCAAGGGGGTGAGTTTTAATTGCTTTAACTAATTATAGTGCTCTCCTTCCCCTTATCAAATAATCTCTTTAGGCACGTGATGTAATTCTAGTGCAGGAGAGGTGAAGAGAACTCTGTTGGGAACTTTGGAAAAGCCATACCGCAGAGATGGTCCCATTCCTGCTTCTGAATGTTGTCCCCTGTAAATGACACCTAGAACTGTAGCAGCTATGGGAGGAACCAGCCCAAAAGGCAAGTCAACATGCCTGAGAGATGTAAGGAAACGGGGTTCTTGGGGGTGTGTTTGAGCTGCTCCGTTAACCAATCCTGGAAGCACCATCTGAGTGAGGGCTTTGCGCATGTGGTGGCTTAAGACAGTTTATTTTCCTGTCAACTGCAGTTAAAGCATCCTCATTGCCTAGTTGATACCATGGGTAGGACATGGTCCCTGCCTTTGTGGAGACACGCACATGAACATGTAACTGTAATTCAGTGAAATAAGCATAACAAGCCCTGGAATCACTGGCCGTGCGGAGTGCTATGAAAGGGCCAGGCAAGGGGCATGAGTTCTGCAAGAGGTTGGGAGGCCAGAAAGGCTAGAGGAAGAATCATTCAATCAAGGTCTTGAAAGCCCTGTGAACATTTCTCTCTCTCTCTCTCTCTCTCTCTCTCTCTCTCTCTCTCTCTCTCTTTCTCTCTCTCTCTCTTTCCCTGATCACTCGATTCTCTGATCCCCTCTGGGTCCCCTGAACCTACTTCCTTATGGCCCTCCTCTGACTGTCCCCCTGTCTTTGGACTCCACCTCTTCGTCCACCCCCTCAACCACCTTACCAAGCCCCTCTTACTCATTCCCTGATCCCAGCCTCCAGCCCCTGTCCTTCCCCTCTGAGAGGTGGCTGGGGCTGAGGGTATTATCCAGATACACATCCCATTTTCCACGTCCAACCTTGCACAGATTGAGAGATGTCTTGGGTCTTTTTCCATCGACCCAACCACCTTTACCAAGGAATTTGAGTACCTGACCCTGTCCTATGACCTGACCAGGTACGACATCTATGTCATCCTGTCCTCCTCTCTAACCCCAGAGGAGAAGGAGTGTGTCTGGTTAGCAGCTCAGAACCATGCAGATGCCCTCCAAAGACAGGATGTGGTGGCCAACCTCGTGGGTGCTGACACGGTCCCCTGAACTGACCCGAGATGGGACTATCAGGTTAATTCTCTAGGGTGCTGGCTCCATAGTCATAGGATCATCGGTCTCATTGCCAGATTCAAAAAGGCTGCCGTAAGGCAGTCAACCTATGACAGACTTAATGAGATCACTCAGGCCCTGACGAAAATCCAGCTCTCTTCCTCTCCCGCCTCACAGAGGCCTCACAGAAATTTACCACCTTGGACCCCATCTCCCCAGAGGGAACCTTTCTTCTGAACACCTCTTTTATATGCCACAAACTTTGCTGTACAGCACCAGTGCCTTCTTTGTCTCCCAGCCAACTGGACTGGGACCTGCACCCTAATATATCTCACCCCCAAATGGACATTGATCCTAATAATCAGTCCTTTAAGTTTCCTCTTGGACCAGGAGGGGCATTGCCCTCCTTGCCGGCCTAGGAATAGCTACAGGCCTAGGCACGGGGATAAGGGGACTGGCAACCTCCCAGTACAGGCGTTGTGCGGCGGTACAAGATCAGAGATGTGAGCAGGGCTAGACCACCTCGAGCTCTGTAAACCAATGTAACCGCAGAACCAGCTCCACATGATCCCATCCTGTTCAACGAGATGAAGAGTCTCTTTTCAGAGACAGCAGACCAAACCTGCACCAAGCAAGAGCCCCAAGGGTTATGCCCTGCTGGGGGCTCTTGCCCCTCCCAGCGATTTTCCTGTTATTCTCATTATAGGTTTCACAAATAACAGCCTTCAGTTTCCAGGAAACCGCCTCACCCAGTTTCCAGTGGACCACCTACACCTGGCCCCTCCTCCACTTGTGCTGACAGGTTACTCTGAGTGACCCTTACAAGAGACATAAATATCCCGCTCCCCTACTCTGCCTCGCTGATGCCATTTTGATCTCAGCCCATTGTTTTGATCTTGCCGGCCTGGGATCAAAAAACCTTGCAGATAATGGAGAGGAAATTGCCCAAAGTATTGTTACAGTCCAGGACCAGAGAGGTTCACTGGCAGCAGTTACTCTCCAACATCCAAGAGGACTTGACCTCCTCACAGCTTAGGAAGGTGCCTATGCCTCTTCTGAGGGGAAGGACCAGTCTGGCATAGTAAGGGAGGGGCCAAGAAACTAGCTGACAGGGCCTCAAAGTCCGACCACAACTTTGAGAACCCTGGGGCACCTGGAGCTCCTGGTGTCTACCTGTGGTTGGACCCCTCGTAATGCTCTTCCAGGCACTCACCTTTGTTCCCGTGCATCCTAAGAGCCCTTTACTCCTTCCTCCAAAAAAAACTGCATTCAGGCAATTACCCAGAAATCCATAGGGTAAGTGATGCTATTCAAGACCTACACTGGATATCCCCTCCCTCAATCACCGACTAATTAGGGACGTCTCTACACCCCACCTAAGCACGAAGAAGTTACAGAAGAACGAGATAGGCCTCCCTCATCAATCCCAGTTTGCAGGAACCCCAGCTTATGAAGAAAAAAGAGAGAAACAGGGAGAGGGAGAGGGAAAGGGTGAGGGCGAGAGAGAGAGAGAGAGAGAGAGAGAGAGAGAGAGAGAGAGAGACTGGAATGTTTGGCACATTCTTGTGCTCCATTATGCTTTGCTTGGGGCTCTCGCCCCTCCCTGGAATGTTAGGCACATTCTTGTGCCCATTATGCCCGCTTGGGGCTTTGGCTTCTCTCAGCAATTTTCCTGTTATGCTCATTATAGGTTTCACAATTAACGGCCTTTAGTGTCCAGTAAACCACCTCACCCAGTTTCCAGTGTACCACCTACACCTGGCTCCCACTTGCACCTGATCTGACGGGTTACTCTGACCTTTAGAAGAGACATAAAATCCTGCTCCCTCACTGATGCCATTTTGGTCTCAGCCCTTCTGCTCATAGATGTAACAATAAATTTATAATTCTTTACCACTTTTGGCCTTGTGCAGTCCTCCTTCGGTGACCCTACCAATAACCACCAATCAGTCTCTGTTTCCAAAAGTTTGCTTTTTTAAAGATTCTACATGAGTGAGATCAATCAGATCATACCATATTTGTCTTTCTTAGACTTAATTTACTTATCAGCATAATGTCCTCAAGGTTCATTCATGTTGTCTTCAATGGCAGAATTTCCTTGTCTTTTTAAAAATATATTTTTTTATTGATTATGGAGAGAAAGGGAGAGGGAGAGAGAGATAGAAACATCAATGATGAGAGAGAATCATCAATTGGCTGCCTCCCACATGCCCCCCTTTGGGATCGAGCCCGAGACCGGATTTGAACCTGGGACCCTTTAGTTCGCAGGTCAATGCTCTGTCCACTGAGCAAAACCAGCCAGGGCTCCTTGTCTTTTTAATGGCTGAATAAGAAAAGGCCTCTTAAAACCTGATGTTGGAGTCCCAGAATGTAATTTCTGATGCATTCTATTGGTTTTGTTTTTTTTTAAAAAAGGTATAGGGCCAATTCACAGCAGAAGAAATAAATTACACTTCTCTTAGTAATAAATTACACTTCTCAAATAATTGAATCGATACCCCTCCCCCTGGGAACTGACCTTCAGACAACTTCACATACGACATTCCCTTTCTCGTAGACCACATTCCACTTGCCAAGACCATTATCCTTCCCCTCAGGACTTTCCCAGGATCCGGACACGCCCAGAGAATTCCCTGCTGAAAAAGCCCGCCTAGAGTCCTTTAAAACCTCTGACTCCCCATCCCTGGCTGCTGGTGCCATTTTGGGGCTCAGCCCCTCTGGTATCCAGATGACCTAATAAATTTGTATTCCTTACCACTTTGGCCTCGTGTGGTCCTCCCTCAGTGACCCTAACAGTTGCCAGGGGTGGCGGGATAGGGTGGGGAGCAGGGGGGTAAGGAGGGGTAATGGGTGAAGGTAATCAGAGTACAAACTTCTAGTTATAAGTTCTGAGGATCCAGTGTACAGCATGGTGAGTACAAATAAGCCCAGGCTATGCTGTTAGAGGGAAAAGCCATGTGGACCTGTTAATGGCGAATGGCACTAGAGGCTAGACCAGGGGTGGGCAAACTTTTTGACTCGGACGGCCACAATGGGTTCTTAAACTGGACCGGAGGGCCGGAACAAAAGCATGGATGGAGTGTTTGTGTGAACTAATATAAATTCAAAGTAAACATCATTACATAAAAGGGTACGGTCTTTTTTTTTTTTTTTTTTTTTTAGTTTTATTCATTTCAAACGGGCCGGATCTGGCCCGCAGGCCGTAGTTTGCCCACGGCTGGGTTAGACCTTGGTCCTTGAGTTTGGCTAAGAAAATAATTTAAAGCCAAGGAACTCAAATACAAGCGAAATTTATTTAGAAAGTCACAGAGGTAGCCTGGCCATTGTGGCTCAGTGATTGAGTGTCAACCTATGAACCAAGAAGTCACGGTTCGATTCCCAATCGGGGCACATGCCTGGGTTGCGGGCTTGATCCCCAGTGTGGGGCATGCAGGAGGCAGCTGATCAATGATTCTCTCTCACCATTGATGTTTCTCTCTCTCTCTCACTCTGAAATCAACAACATAAAAGGTCACAGGTGGGAGCATTGGAAACTAAAGAGAAAATAAACAAATGGGACTACATCAAAATAAAAAGCTTCTGCACAGCAAAAGAAACCACCAACAAAACAATAAGAAAGCCCACTGCGTGGGAGAACATATTTGCCAATGTTATCACCGATAAGGGTTTAATCTCCAACATTGACAGGGAACTCATACAACTTAACAAAAGGAAGATAAACAATCCAATCAAAAAATGGGCAAAGGATCTAAATAGACACTTTTCAAAAGAAGACATACAGAAGGCCGAAAGACATATGAAAACATGCTCAAAGTCACTAATCATCCGAGAGATGCAAATCAAAACAACAATGAGTTACCATCTCACACCTGTCAGAATGGCTATCATCAACAAATCAACAAACAACAAGTGCTGGAGAGGATGCAGAGAAAAAGGAACACTCGTGCACTGCTGGTGGGAATGCAGACTGGTGCAGCCACTATGGAAGACAGTATGGAGTTTCCTCAAAAAGTTAAAACTGGAACTCCCATTTGACCCAGTGATCCCACTTCTAGGAATGTATCCCAAGAAACCAGAAACACCCATCAGAAAGGATATATGCACTCTTATGTTCATAGCAGCACAATTTACTATAGCTAAGATTTGGAAACAGCCTAAGTGCCCATCAGCAGATGAATGGATTAGAAAACTGGTACATCTACACAATGGAATACTATGCTGCTGTAAAAAAGAAGGAATTCTTACCATTTGCAACAGCATTGATGGAACTGGAGAGCATTATGCTAAGTGAAATAAGCCAGTCAATGAAAGAAAAATACCACATGATCTCACTCATTTATGGATAATTAAGACCATTATAAGCTGATGAACAAAAATAGATACAGAGGCAGAGCAACATCAAACAGACTGTCAAACTACAGCGGGAAGGCTGGGGAGGGTTGTGTGTGTCGGGGGAGGTAAGAGATCAATCAAAGGACTTGTATGCATGAATATAAGCCTAACAAATGGATACAAGACACTGTGGGGTAGGGGAGGTCAGGGGAAGGTCAAGGGGAGAAAAAAAAAGGAAACATATATAATACTCTGTAATACTTTAAGCAATAAAACAAAATTAAAAAAAAAAAAGGTCACAGGGGTAGAAGAAGTGAGCTGTGGAAGAAGTTAGCCTCTTCAGGAAACTTGTTACAGAGGCAAAAGAAGGGCCCATGGACCTTCGGAGAAAGAAAGGCAAAAAAAAACAACCAAAAAACAAAAACACAAAACAAACAAACAAAAAAACATGCCTGGAGGAAGGAGAGGGGAACAGGCAAGTGCATGCTCCAGAGCAAGTGAGCAAGCACTGGATCCTTCATCTTGATATATATATTTTTTAAATCCTCACCTGAGGATATTTTTCCATTCATTGTTAGGGAGAGTGGAAGAGAGAGGGAAAGACAGAAACATTGATGTGACAGAAACATCGATTGGTTGTTTCCTGTATGCGCACCAACCAGGGCCCAGACCGGGTAGAAGCCTGCAACCAAGGTAGGTGCCCTTGACTGGAATCAAACCCAGGACCCTTTGGTTTGCAGGCTGAAGCTCTATCCACTGAGCAAAACCAGCTAGGGCACATCTTGAGTTTGTTTGTTTGTTTGTTGTTGTTTTTTAAACTTATTTAGAGAGAGAAACATTGATTTGTTGTTTCACTTACTTATGCATTTATTGGCTGATTCTTGTGTGTGTCCTGATCAAGGATCCAACCCACAACCTTGGCGTATTGGAATACTGCTCTAACCGACTTACCTGGCCAGGGCTTCATCTTGAGGGTTTTTCTGTTTCTCAAAAGGCAGGGATTTTAGGGGTACTATCAGGGGAGGATCTTAGTAGAATATGCAGCAGCTTCCCAGGTCTGTCCTTTCGGGTTAGTGGTCTCTACTGATTGGTCAGCACTAGGGCCGGGGTCATTAGTCTTTGCAGCTGGTCCTGATGTCATCCATGGCCTCATTTTGTCTGGTTTTGCTGCTTTTCTGGGCCTGGAGCTGAAACACATCTAGATGTTATCTTTAGTTTGACCAAAAGTCAAATTCCTGACCCACAATATCGCGTTAAACCACTCAATTTAGGCCCTGGGCAAGTAGCTTAGTTGGTTAAAGCATCATCCCCATACACCAAGATTTCGTGTTCGATCAACCAGTGCATGCATAAATATGTGGACAACAAATCAACATTGCTCTCTCTCCTTTCCTCTCTAAGATGCTGTTAAACAGACAGAAATAACTGAAACTGCAGATTTTTGGGGGAAGAGGAGGGATTATGTAGCTAATTTATCTATTTCAAGGCTTCCTGCTGCCCTTGCAATGAACCAACTGTTACCAGTTTCCTGATTCAGGCGGTCCTACTGTCCCTTCCTTACACTCCTCCAATAGTCTGATGCTGGTGAAATCAAACCAAAATGATTCCAAGAGTAGACACTAAAGAGGAAAATAGCTAATAAGCATGCACTATGCAGTTTGAGCATATGTGGGCTTGGGACTAGGTTAAAGGGCAGCTGTGTGTACCTGTTCCTCATGCTGATGAAGGGCTGTGGGCTGAATGGCTATACCCGAGACTTTGCTTCCTTTAGCATCTGTTCATAGACTCTGAGAATTCCAAGCAACATGGGACCAGCTTTAAATCACGCCACCAAGGACAGAGCACCTTTATGCTAGGGCCACACTGGGAACCAGAAGATGGAATCTACTGTGCTTTCTGCCTTTGAAAACTGTAACGTACCACATCTCATTATCTGCTGGGCAGACAGTAACCAGGATTCGGGATCTGGCCATTTTCACAAAGGCCCTGGGGCTGGTCTGTTGAAGTTGCACACTTCCATTTTTTCTGTTGCTGACATGTAAAGAACCCAACTTTTCAGCTGCTGAGGTAGGTGCCGATGTGCTGGCGTGACTCTTCCCAAGCCACTCTGGCATTGTGGCCTCTCCTGAGGCCTGTTTTCACACTATGCATAGGCCACAGGTCCCTACTTGGTGGGATCAGAAAAACAATTTTTTTTTAGCCTGCAGCAGGAGAGTGGGATGGTGCAGATTAGATTCTTCCTTTGTCATCAGCTCAGATGTCAAGCTAGTTATTTTAAAATATTTTTGTTGATTTCAGAGAGGAAGGGAGAGGGAGAGAAACATCAATGACAAGAATCATGGATCGGCTGCCTCCTGTACGACCCACACTGGGGATCAAGCCGGAAACCCGGAATGTGCCCTAACTGGGAATCGAACTGTGATCTCCTAGTTCATAGGTGGATGCTCAACCACTGAGCTATGCCAGCCAGGCTAAGCTAGTTATATTAATGACTGTTAGCATCATGGCAAACACTTTGTGCTCGAGATTCACACACACATACCCAATATATCCATGTTCTTCATGGATAAAGGTTGAAGAACTAACCACAAGCCATATTTTCAGCTTTCTTATAAAGTAGAAATGGCCCAGCCGGTGTGGCTCAGTGGTTGAGCATCGACCTATGAATCAGAAGGTCCTGAGTTCGATTCCTGTCAGGGCACATGCCCAGGTTTAGGGTTGATCCCCAGTGTGGGACTTGTAGGAGGCAGCCAATTAATGATTCGCTCTCATCGTTGATGTTTCTCTCTCCCTCTCCCTTCCTCTCTGAAATCAATAAAAACATATTAAAAAAAATAAAGTAGAAGTGAAAAGTTATTAAAGGCCTTCTGTTATTCCCAAAGAAGGGGCTGCTGGAGTTGCTAATACAGGGTGGGACAAAGGCAGGAAAATAACAATAATACAAGACTAAACTGTTTCACATACAACTGTAAACCTAATTTTGTCCCACCCTGTATTGGCACAGGTAGCAGTAGCCTGTTTTATTCATAAAAGTACTCTCTGCTCCTAAATATGGGCAGTGCTCTGGGGAAAACCAGCCAGGACTGTGGGACATCTGAAGCTATCCTTAGGAAGGTTTAGTCTGGGTCAAATCACATTTTAAATGCTTCCTGTGTGTGCTTTAGCATTTTTCTATAGGTAAAATCAGATTCTAGAAAAAGAACAGGGGAATATAATCAGGGAATGGGTGCATTATTTTTATGTGTGTATGGGGGAGGGTTGGCAATTTCATATTCCCATGTGATTATCAGGGAATGGGGGTAGTGGTGGTGGTGGCGGCTAAGAGCTGACTTAACAATAGCCTCACTGATTTCTTATTTCCTCTGAGCAGATGTCAACTCTTACAGGGTAAACTAAGGATCTTTTAGGTTTTACGTACGGCATGGTGACTATAATTAATACGGTGCTGTATATTTGAGTTGCTAAGAGATCTTAAAGGTTCTCATCACAAGAAAAAAATTTTGCAACTATATGAAGTGATGTTAACTAGACTTACTGTGGTGATTATTTCACAATACTAGTATATATACAAATATCAAATAATTATGCTGTACACCTGAAACAAATATGTCAATTATATCTCAATTTAAAAAAAGCCCCCCAAACCTACTCTTAGGTTTACTAGGATTCCTACTGCAGAAGTTAAATATTCGGAAAACTGAAATAAACCACAGGGTTGTGGGTTATTTTTGGTCTCCATCCCCATTCACGGATTGAATAATTCTTGCTGCAATGCTGATCCTAATTGTTTCCCCAAGATCTTTGACTCTCTAGTCAAAAATGATAAAAATTCAATAGGCCTTGAATGTGATTTTCACAGTCCTTACTTTTTCCTCTATGTATAGCTCCTTAATCTGACATGGTTCAAAGGCAGCTCCAACTTCTGCCCCCAGGAACCAAGTGTGGCTTTGCAAATGCTCTGGCATGCCTGAACATCCGTGCTGGTCTGATAACACCTGCTGCTCCTGAGCGCCCCCACTCTGGGCTGCAAGCGAACCAGGCTCCAGTCAAGTTGTATATGGCAGACCCTCCCAGCTTTTGTGTTTCCCAGCACTTTGCTTGGCTAACAAGTAGGGAAAGCTTTTGATACAGCATTTGAGCTAATCTGGACAATCGGATGATCAATATATTGGCTAAGAACACAAATTCTTTAACCAAACAATATTCTATTTTTAGTTATATAAGTACTAGAGGCCTGGTGCACAAATTCGTGCATGGGTGGAGTCCCTTGCCCAGTCCCAATTGGGGCCAGCCGGCCAGGGGGAGGGACTGAGGGAGGTTGGCTGGCTGTGGGAGTGCATTGACCACCATGGGGCAGCTCCTGCATTGAGCATCTGCTCCCTCCTTAGTGGTCAGTGTGTCATAGTGACCTGTTGACCAGTCGCTTAGGCTTTTATATATATAGATGTCATACTCAAATTGTCTACAATTGATTGGTATTTTTTATATATATATTTAATCTTCACCCAAGGATATCTTTCCCCCATTGTTTCTTAGAGCGGAAGGGAGGGTTGGAGAGGGAAGGAGAGAAACATCGATTGGTATGCACAGGAATGGGGCCTGGAATGGGGCCGGGGATCTGAACCTGCAATTGGGGTATATGCTCTTGACTGGGAATCAAACGTGTGACCCTTCAGTGTTTGAGCTGGTGCTCCAACCACTGAGCAACACGGGCAAGGTATTGGTATTACATTTATGAGAGAATGAGGTGACATGAATCGTACCCACTAAAATCACTGCCACAGAGAAAGTGATGCTTTGTAAAACGTTTTGTAAGATGAGGGGTTTACTACACAATGCAATATACAGATGATGTATTATAGAATTGTGCCCCTGAAACCAACCTATAATTTTAGTAATCAAGGTCACCCCAATAAATTCAATATAAATGATTAAATAAATAAGGAAAAAAAGCAAAAATGAAGGGTTTACTGTCTTTCATCTTTAAGTCTGAAATTAAAATCTGCAGGACAGGTTAGGTCTTTATTACTGGCACTCATTTAAAAAGGTGATTTTAATTTACAAAAGACAAAGTGGGTCTATATTTGTAAACATTTATTCTCTTGAACTGAAAAAGGCTTGCATCAGCACACATTGTACAGCCTTTCAAATTACACAGAATTGAAAAAAAAGGTTCCTTGTAATTAGTGCAATGAATCTTTGATGTCCAGTGATCTGCTGCAAACAATGAAAACAAACTTTAAACTGCTTAAGAAGTTTCCAGCACTCATCAAATGCATTTCTGTAGGTGACAAAAAATCCACGAGGAGGGGAATGCAAGTAAGTGGCATTAAGTTATTGGAAGGACTTAAAAAAGTATTTTCCAGCCTAGAATGATTCCTATTCCCCTTTGAGTCTAAGTGGTTTGATTGAGAGGCCTTAAGAACATAATTTACTTCACACTTAATGGTCATACTACCTAAATGAATAAGGAAAGAACCCACTGAGGGAATTCTGTGTTTTCTGGAAATTGTTTCTGTGTTTAGAGATACAGGGGAAGAGTAATCTGCTTGCGGGCTCTCCTTAGTTACCTTTCAGCCCCTCAAAAAGACAGCAAATGGTTCTGACTTGGTTATTCTATTCCTGTATTCTTTTCCCCCAAATTCTATGTTGGATCACACTGTGCTGGCTGCAAAAAAGAAATACAGGTTGCAACTAATTGTAATAATTTTGAAGAATAATTTGCTGTACAACAGAGCTTTGGATCTGATACAAGAATTCAGAAATATAAAACAAAATAACTATAAAAGTCAGGAGACATTTGAACAGCATTTCCTCAGAAAAAGCTGTATAACTCCGATGTGGATTCCTAGTCACTGGGGTGCAGTGTGGATCTCCCTCTTTGCTGGAACACCGGCCTGTCTTCAAAAGCTGTTTCACCCTGACCACACCCCCTAGGAGTCTCTATCATGTTAACAGGAGCTCTGAATACCAAGCCAATTAAAGATGGGAGAGCACAGGGGAATCATAAAGGCCCAGGGTCCAAGGTGACTGTTACTGAGAACTTGCCCTTTCCAAAATGTGAAAGTCATAGTGCTTCTTGCTTGTTCTCAGCTTAAATTTGTTAACTGAGTTAATTTGTTTCTTCAATGCATTCTGTGCAGCTGAGATGGAGGGGAATGTGGCTAGGACGGTGTACGTGGAGGCCAAGTCAATGGGTTTAGAGCGTTCAGAATTGATAGTGCCGTCCCCGCTGCCACAGCAGAGCGGGTGACGACGCAGCTGGGACTGGGACTGGGGGTCCCGCAGCCACCGGATCTTGGCGCCAATTTTAAAGAGTTCCCCAAAGAGCTTCTCGGCTTCCATGCGAGTTATTCCATCTGGTAGTTCAGTAATTTCCAAGACTTTCCCAACAACTAGAAGGGAAAAGGTGTAGGATTAACAATCCCTGTTACTGAAGAGAGGCAAAATGTACTCTAAACCCAATATGACATAGAAAATGAACAGAATTTTCTAAAACCATTCAAATCCACAAAAGTATAATGGTTATGATAATCTTTCAATCATTCCTATGTACCCCCGGCAAGGAGTGCAGAGCTAACAGTGCCAACTACCCATTTCAGTCTTCACTGACAGCTGCACACACACAACACAGCATTGCACAGTGGCTCCTCCCAATGAGGTGTGTGCTTCTGGGCAGCTCCCTGCACCTCACGGTCCCAGTGTAAAAGGAAGATAGCAACACTTGCCCTACACACCCAAGGAAGCTGAGTAGAAAGTTAAGGTGCATATTTGACAGCACTTTGCCACGGAAGGTGACATATTTGTTCATTCACACTACCTCCATATGGATGTAAGGGCTACTTCCTTTCTCAAAGAATAGAGGCAAAGAGCTCAGTCTACCTGTACTTGTCACACACATCGTTTCCCTTTGGTCTTTTCATCCCTCCTAAACCCAACCTGTACCTTACTATGCTCTTCAACTTGAGATGAAATAGCACTGAAAGAGCATATTCAAACACCCTATATTATGGATGGCATAATTCCCTATGATCTTTGCAGGACTCCAGGGAGAGGAAAACCCATTTCTGTGCTGGGGTACAGTTTTAAAGACTGGTGATGTGGTCAACAGTTTGTAGAAGCACATCCAGCCGTCTCAGGGACACACCTGCTTCTCCTGCACCAAGGTCAGTGGATGCAGCTTTCTTAGCTTGTTTCCTTCCTCGGTTTCCATGCCTGTTGCCAGACTGACCCTGAAAACCCACCAACAGATGAGAAATAAGGTTAACAATGCTGACAAATATGTTTGTAATGTTTAAACACTTAATACCTAACCATACTCAATCTGGGTTTTGTATTTCAGCAGAAAAATTCAACCCCAGGCCTCTTGAATTCCGCCTTTGTGGCAGTGGCCCCCCTGTCCCTCACTATGACCAGTCACTTTCTGGGCTTTCCTGAGCAGCATGTCCTGCACCTAGCCCACCCGGGATACTGCCCAGCCAAGCAGCACCACTGTCCCCTGGCTCTGCTCTCGATGAGGCAGTGACAACACTAAGAAACCCACGGCTGAGGCAGAGAGCTCTCCCTGTGCAGTGCCAATAGGAAGGCCCAGGCCCGCACTCAGCCACAGACGTACGATGCTCTGCCAACAACGCCGACAAGGTCTGACGGCCGGCACTCTCACCTGCTGGGGTGGCAAGTGTCCATGCAGAACAGTAGGAGGGTTGTACTGCAGTGGTTGGCCAAGTAATGGATACCTGGCATCTCCTGAAAGTCAACAGAAACATTTTTATATTTTTCTCTACTCAGTTATAACATACTTCCTAGAGTTTTCTAAATTGTCTCAGTTCAGTAGGTACTGACATAGTTTTAAAAGAATTAAAAGTCCTAAATATCCTTTAAAAAGTTGGGGTAAACTTCTCAAAGGACTAAGAACTAATAAAAGTAGTTATGAAGGAGGGTAAGTGGTGGGAACTGGGGTGACGGGATAGGATGAAGAGAAACTTCTCTATATATCTTAACATTCCAGATGAAATCCACCAAAATGACTATAAATACCTCCTCTAACCACTTGAGATGCTAAAATCCACATTTTCTCTAATGATTAACAATGAATATAACTTACATTTCAGAAGGAAAAGACCCTAAAAAAAACTCCCTAGCTCCCTAAATTCACAATTAACTACTATAAATATTTGCATGCATGTATTTACATATATGCATACAAACATTTTTAGAGTCTTAACCAATAGGAGTATTTACACTATAAGCTCTCTTTAAAGTTTGTATTTTTAATTTCCTCTTGCTTAGAAAGAGTGGCACAGTTCTTTAAGGTATTCATGAGCAAGTATGCTCTTCCTGAATCAACGAGTGTGGGCTAGTCAGGAGGGAGACCCTCCAATTATTTTGGTTCACTCAGGAATGCCTGAAGTATTACATGGAAAGGGCTTAATAAATGCTGACTGCAAAAACCTTGTCCTGGAGAAGAATGCTTTCATTTGCTATATTCTCTTCTTATTTTAACCACAAATCCCCACATTTAGCACACTCCATGTTTGGAAGAGGGTGATAGGCAGGTGCTGGAAAGCCTCTTCAGGAAATGATGCATCCCCTTTCTTGACAGTTTCATAGCAGAGAGAAGCAGGTGTGAACTCCCTACCCCTCTATGGGCTCTTTTCTGATGTTGCTTGGGCAGCTCCCTGGCAGAACACACCCATGACATACTTGCTCCTTCCCAAGCACTAGCTGAAGGGCAGATATGACATAGAGGCTTAGCACTGAGACCAGACATGCACATGTGAATTGTGAAGATGCATAAAAAACAGCTGCAAAGAAGTCAGAGTTAAGTTTAGGCCCATGGAGCAGTATTCTTTTCAAATATGGAGATGAGGTTGTAGTCGGCAGTAACCAAAGATCCATCCTTATAGACTGTGCTCTGTGCTCCTCTTGGGGCCGTGGTTGGCAAACTGGGGCTCGTGAGCCACATGCGGCTCTTTGGCCCATTGAGTGTGGCTCTTCCTAAGCCGTAGGAGTACCCTAATTAAGTTAAGAACAATGTACCTACCTATATAGTTTAAGTTTAAAAAATTTGGCTCTCAAAAGAAATTTCAATCGTTGTACTGTTGATATTTGGCTCTGTTGACTAATGAGTTTGCCGACCACTGTCTTGGGGCATTCATACTAGACGAGGCATCTCAATATTACTATATTGCCATATAGTTTCAACCCACATGCTATTTCAATTTCTTCTTTTATTTATTTTTAATTGTTTGAAGTAATACATATGTCTTTTCCCCCCCATTGACCTCTCCCCAGCACTCCCATCCAACACATGCCCTCACCCCCCTACTGTCTGTGTCCATTGGTTATGCTTACTTGCCGGAAGCCAATTCCAGCATGCCATAATTGCAAGAGTTTCATCAAAAGGTTGATGGAACTTGGGGACTCAACAAGGGCTGAGTCACATATGTTGTCACCTATTGGGAATGGCTGATGGCATTTCCCCAAACCTGAAAAGGGATGATTTGTTTGCTGCCAGACAGCTCAGGGCATCTTAATCTACATGTTATTGCCTCCTACTGGCCAAACACCTGAACATCCTAGGCTAATTCCCCCAATCTGACAATGGACTCTGTATATGAAACCCTGACCCTTTGAAGTGTTTATTTCCACCTCGCCTCAGGACAATTTGTGTTAATAAAAAGCACGGGGTCCTGAGACGAGGAGATCTTAGTTCCTTTTAGCTAAGCTCCTCTGACCTCCATATGCCTTTCAAAATTATGCTTCGTCTCTGGACTCTTAAAGTTATACACGGCCCCTTTTCCAGATTGCTGAACCCTTCTTAATGCCGGAACAAGAATCCTGGCACTTAGTAGTATATGCATGCATACAAGTCCTTTGGTTGATTTCTTACTCCCTCCTCCCAGCCTTCCCTCATAGGTTGGACAGTCTGTTCCATGCTTCTATGTCTCTGGTTCTATTTTTTGTTCATCAGTTTATGTTGTTCACTATATTCCACAAATGAGTGAGATCATGTGATATTTATCCTTCTTCAACTGGCTTATTTCTTTTATTTTTTATAAGAGAAAGCTTCTTTAGAAAGTCACAGGAGTGGAAGAAGTCAGCTGTAGAAGAAATGGGCTCAGGAAACAAAGTTACAGAGGCAGAGAAGGGCCCTTGGAGCTTGGGAGAAAGGTAAGGGTAACGTGCCCGGGGGGAAGAAGAGCGGGAGGGGAAAGTGTGAGTGTGCTCTTGGGAGGGAGAACCGCCTCACTTTATAACATGCTTTATTTTTCTGGATTAAAGTAATTGGCTTTGTAGAAAATTTGGAAATAGAGTATTGTTTACAAAGGAGAAAATAAAAAGCACCTTAGTAATTCCATCATTTCTAACATTTTGGTGTGTACCTTTCCAGTCTTTGTTCTACATGTGTATGCTCACACATGTGTATATGTTATTTTATAATTCTTTTAAAAAATGAAGACATAATTAACATAACACAAAATGCACATCTTTAGTGATAGGTTTGAAGACTTCTAACAACTTTAAGAGTCCCTGTAATCATGCCCCAGAAAAGATAACGACCATTTCCATTTCCTAAAAAGTTCCCTCAAGCTCGTTTCCAGTCAACTCCATATCCCATCCATACCATGATCTGATTTCTAACGTTGGGTTAGTTCACCTTTAGTTGGAGTTCATATAATTGGAATCATATAGTATGTCTTCTTTTGTGTGTCTGGTTTGTTTTTTGCTTATGTAACTTTGAGCTTCTTCCATGTTGTTGCATGTCAGTAGTTTGCTTTGTTCATTTTCATTGCTGAGCAGGATTCCATTGCAAGGATAGGCGACAACTTGTTTATCCAGTCTCCACTGTTGGATATTTGGGTCTGTCCAGTTTGGCTATGATAGGTTGTTATAAATGTTCTTGGACAAGTCCTCATAAACACGTTTCCACATCTCTTGGGTAAATACCTAGTAGGGCAACTGCTACATTCTAAGACACTATTAAATCTTTTCTCAAAGGGCTTTTATCATTTTACACTCCCACACCAATGTGAGAATCTTAGTTGCTCTGTATCTTCACCAACATTCGGTGTTGGTAGTTTTTTTTTGATTATAGCCATTCTAGTGGGGGCAAAATAGTATTTCACTCAGATTTTAATATTTCTTTCCCTAATGAATAATGATGCTGAGCATCTTTTCCAGGTCTTCTTTTTTGAAATGTCCATGAAACGTATTTTTAAAAATCACCTACGTTTCAATGATTTCCCCTTTAAATGATTCTTTAAAACATGATTTTTAGAAAACTGCATAGTATTCCTTATATATGGATATACTATAATCTAATTCTTACTTAAGGACATTTATGTTGTTCTGAAAAGAAGTTTTGCTATAGAATAAACTCTTCTGTACATAAATCATTGTTTGCAATGATTGCGTGCATTTATCCTTATAGTAAATTCCAGAAAATAAAACCAATCATTTCCATATTATTTTATAACTAGAGGCCCGGTGCACAAAAATTTGTGCACTTGGGGGGGTCCCTCAGCCCGGCCTGTGCCCTCTCACAGTCTGGGACCCCTTGGGGGATGTCCACCTGCTGGCTTAGGCCCGCTCCCTGGGGGATTGGGCCTAAGCTGGCAGTCAGACATCCCTCTGGCAGCCCGGCAGCCCTCGGGGGATGTCCACTTGCCAGCGGGGAGCAGGCCTAAGCTGCAGTCGGACATCCTTAGCGCTGCTGAGGAGGCGGGAGAGGCTCCCACCACCACCACTGTACTGGAAGCCGTCAGCCTGGCTTGTGGCTGAGCAGAGCTCCCGCTGTGGGAGCACACTGACCACCAGGGGGCAGCTCCTGCATTGAGCGTCTGGCCCCTGGTGGTCAGTGTGTGTCATAGTGACCAGTCATTCCCAGTTGTTCTGCTGTTAGGGTCAATTTGCATATTACCCTTTTATTATATAGGATAGAGGCCTGGTGCATGGGTGGGGGCCGGCTGGTTTGCCCTGAAGGGTGTCCCGGATCAGGGTGGGGGTCCCGCTGGAATGCCTGGCCAGCCTGGTGAGGGGTTGATGGGTGTTTGCAGGCTGGTCACACCCCCTTCAGGGTGGGGGTCCCCACTGGGGTGCCTGGCCAGTCTGGGTGAGGGGCTGAGGGCCGTTTTCAGGCTGGCCAAGCACCCCCAGCGACAGAAGCTCCCAGCCTCTCCTTTTTTTCTTTATTCTGGGATTTATTTACCTTCTATAATTGAAACTTTGTAGCCTGGAGTGGAGCTCAGAGCCGGCCAGGGCAGGCGGGAGGAAAGCTTGGCTTCCTCCATCATCAGGGGCAACCCAAGGCTCCAGCTCCGTGGCCACAGCCAGCTGAAAGCAGGTATCTAGGGTTTATTTACCTTCTATAATTGAAACTTTGTTGCTTTGAGTGGAGCTCAGAGCCAAGGCCGTGGCAGGCAGGAAGCTTGGCTTCCTCCATCATTGGGGCAACCAAGCCTCCTGCTTGCTCCAGCTCCGTGCCAGCTCCGTGGCTGCCGGCCGCCATCTTGGCTGGGTTAATTTGCATATAGTTGCTCTGATTGGCTGGTGGGCATGGCTTAAGGTGCAGCAAAGGTACGGTCAATTTGCATGTTTGTCTTTTATTAGTGTAGATCATTGCTTTTGTGTGTATTTCTCCAACTAGACTGAGAATTGATGAGGATGAAGACTTCATCTTATTCATTTTTGTACATCAGGGTGATAGCAAGTTCTCAATAAATATTTGTTGAATAAGTTTCTGAATGAACTCTTGAGATATATTACTCCAATATAGAAATTAGAAATATAAAACAATTATAGAACATTTTTTATGGAGGAATGGAGTCTAAGGATAATAAGTTAAAACCATTTTAATTCTGTCATGCAAGTAATTACTAAATTAGTAATTAATTATTAATTAGTAATGAAATATTAAGGTCAGAAGAGTATATGGTAATAAATACGCCTGGTGAAGGTGGAAATGTAGTGCCGTGGAAAACTGGAAGGTAGCAATACCAAGATAAATCACAGATATTACGATTCATATTTTAAAATTCTGTGAGGCTGTGACTAGTTGCGTGCACACGTACCTTGCCCAGGGATAAAAGGTCTAGAAAACGGGGGGATGATGGTAAGTGGTGGTCCAGAAGAACGAACAGTTTTCAGGGTGGATAGCTGAGCTGGTGCTGGCGAAGGAGCTGGTGAGATAATGGGACTACTGAGTTGAGGGCTGTGCTGTAATTACATCAAGAAAATGGAACAGCACTTAGTCAGGCTTTTTTCAAGTTTCCTTTGGACAAAAATTTTTATTCTTTTTGATTATAAATATGATACTACAATAATATATACTTGTTATTACAAAAATTAAAACATTATGGAAATTTATAATTTCCAACTCCCGAAGATAAGCACTGGTAACAGATTGTTTCTATGCATATGTATCCACACAGCCATGTTTTACAAAAATGAAAATAGACTGTACACCTTATTTTTGAATCTTTCTTTTGTACCTAGATGATAATATTGTAGATACTTCTTTTTTTTTTTAAATTTTTTATATATTTTTTATTGATTTTTTACAGAGAGGAAAGGAGAGAGATAGAGAGTCAGAAACACCGATGAGAGAGAAACATCGATCAGGTGCCTTCTGCACATCTCTCACTGGGGATGTGCCCGCAACCTAGGTACATGCCCTTGACCGGAATCGAACCCGGGACCCTTCAGTCCGCAGGCCGACGCTCTATCCACTGAGCCAAACCGGTTTCGGCTATTGTAGATACTTCTTGATGAGAGAATATTTACATCAACCTCATTCTTTTTTTCACATTAACTGTTTTAACATTTCATTTTAAAACAATTCACCCCTGAAGAACAGTTGCAAAAATAGTACAATTCTCAGATTTTTCAAAGGTTAATATTCTATTATACTGGATTTATCATTTTTTTCTGAGCTATTTGAGATCAATTGCTCACAACACCCCCTATCTTGAAATAACTTGTCTATTTCCTAAAAACACAAAAGTGCCACTAATTGTCACACTAATGTACTTCATAGAAAAAAAAAATTGAACTAGTCCAGAATCCAATCTAGAATGGAGTGAAGTGTTGCATTTAGTTGCCATGTCTCTTTGATCTCCTTTAATCTGGAACAGAGCCCCAGTCTTATTTCTCTTTCATGGACTCTGACATTTCTGAAGGTCATTCTGAAGATCAGTTATTTTGTGAAATGTTCCTCAATTTTGGTTTGCCTGCTGTTTTCTTTTCTTTTTTTAATATTTTTTATTGATTTCAGAGAGGAAGGGAGAGGGAGAGAGAGCTAGAAACATCAATGATGAGAGAGAACCATTGATCGGCTGCCTCCACTGGGGAACAAACCTGCAACCAGAGCACACGCCCTTGACCGGAATCGAACCTGGGACCCTTCAGTCTGCAGGCTGAGGCTCTACCCACTGATGCCTGCTGTTTTCTTATCAAAATGTTCACAATAGCCCTAACCAGTTTGGCTCAGTGGATAGAGCGTCGGCCTGCGGACTGAAAGGTCCCAGGTTTGATTGCAGTCAAGGGCATGTACCTTGGTTGCAGGCACATCCCCAGTAGAGGGTGTGCAGGAGGCAGCTGATCCATGTTTCTCTCTCATCGATGTTTCTAACTCTCTATCCCTCTCCCTTCCTCTCTGTAAAAAAATCAATAAAATAAAAAAAATGTTCACAATAACCCTGGCTAGATAGCTCAGTTGGTTAGAGCATCATCCCAATGTGCTAAGGTTGAAGTTTAGATCCCTGGTCAGGGCACACAAGAATCGACTTACGAATGCATAAATATGTGGAACAACAAATCAATGTTCTCTTTCTCCTTTCCTACCCCCCCTCTCAAGTCAATTAAAAAAAAAAAAGTTCATGATATACATTTGGTGAGGGAATACCAGAGAAGTGATATTGTGTCCTTCTCAGTGCATCATATGAGAAGGAACATGCTGTCCATATGTCATAACAGTACTGGTGATGTTTTTATTTTAACAGCTTGGTGAAGGTGGTGACTGATAGGTTTCTCCACTGTCAAATTACTATTTTTTCCTTTCTAGTTATAAATGTATCTTGTGGGGAGATCATATCTCTGAACAGAGATTATTTTACTTCTCTTTCCCATTTGAAAGTCTTTTATTTCTTTTTCTTGTCTAATTGCTCTGGATAGGACTTACAGTATGATGCTGCTTGAGAGAAGACACTTTGTATGATATCTACCTTTTAAAATTTATTGAACCCGGCCAGCATGGCTCAGTGGTTGAGCACTGACCTATGAACCAGGAGGTCATGGTTCGATTCCCGGCCAGGGCACATGCAGAAGGCAGCCGATCAGTGAGTCTCTCTCAGCACTGATCTTTCTCTCTCTCTCTCTCTCTCTCTCTCTCTCTCTCTCTCTCTCTCTCTCTCTCTCTCTCCCTCTGAAATCAATAAAATATTTTAAAAAATCTATTGAGACTTACTATGTGGATTAACATATGGTCTATCCTAGAAAATGTCCATGTGCACCTAAGAGAATGTATATGGTGCTGCTATCCGGTAGTGTTCTCCATATGTCTGTTAGATCTAGTTGGTTTACTGTTCTTTATTTCCTTACTTATCTTCTGTCTGGTTATTCTAACCATTATTGAGAGTGGAGTATTAGAGTCTCCAAATATTATTGTAGAATTATCTATTTCCCCTTTAAATGTGTACGTTTTTGCTTCATGCATTTTGATTGTCTATTATTAGATGCATGCTTTTATTTGTTATATCTTATTGCTGACTTGAAACTTTTATTAGTATATAATGTCCGTTGTATCTTGCAAACACTTTTGATCTACTATTATTTTTTTGCTACTATTTTTCTAAATGACTTAAAGTTCTTTTTTGTTCCTCATTTCCTGCACTACTGTCTTCTTTTGTGACTACTTGACTGTTTTGTAGTAAAATGTTTAAATTCCTTTCTCATTTCTTTTTGTATATATTCCATATATTTTTTTTCTTTATGATTACCTTGGGGATCACACTTAACATCCTCATTTGGCCCTAGCTGGTTTCAGCTCCATGGCTAGACTGTCAGTTTGTGGACTGAAGGGTCCCGGGTTCAATTCCGGTCAAGGGCACATGCCCAGGTTGTGGGTTCGATCTCCAGCAGGGGGTGTGCAGGAGGCAGCCAATCAATGATTCTCTCTCATCATTGATGTTTCTCTCTCTCTCTTCCTCTCTCCCTCTCTGAAATCAACATAAATATATTAAAAGAAAACAAAAAAACATCCTCTTTTGTTTGATGGTGTTATAAAATTACATTTTTATACACTATATGCCCCCAAACAACCCAATAATACTTTTTTTTTTTTAAACTCACCTGAGGACATGCTTAGAGGGAGGGAGAGAGGGAGAGAAACATTGATTGGTTGCCTTCTGTACACTAATTCTTTTAAGTGCATTAGTCTCTTAAATAATGTAGGAAACAAAATGAGGAGTTACAAACCAAAGTTACAAAAAAACTACCTTTTAGATAACTTAAAAAAATCGAGTCTCTTAAATCATGTACAAAGCAAAAAGTAGACTTACAAACCACTGATATTATACTATTAGCTTTTATAATTGCCCATGAATTTAACTGAGAGCTCTATTTCTTCAATATGCCTTTGTGTTGCTGCCCAATGTCCTTTCATTTCACTCTGCAGCACTCCTTTGCGAATTTCATGCAGGGTAGGGCTCAGCTTTTTTTTATCTGGAATTCTGAATTTTCCCCTTACTTTTGAAGGAAAGTTTTGCCACATGAAGGATCTTTTTTTTTTTTTATAAATATATTTTTATTGATTTAGAGAGGAAGGAAGAGGGATAGAGAGAAACATCAATGGTGAAAGAGAATCATTGATTGGCCGCCTCCTGCATGCCCCCTACTGGGGATAGAGCCTGTAACCTGGGCTCAAACTGTGACCTCCTGGTTCATAGGTCGACGCTCAACTGCTGGGCCAGATGAAAGATCTTGATTGGCAGTTTTTCTTCTTTTTGCTAATCCTCATCAAGCATATTTGTTTCTATTGATTTTTTTAGAGAGAGTGGGAGGGAAGGAGAGAGGGAGAGTGAGGGAGGGAGAAAGAGAAATATCTATGTGAGAGAGACACATCAATTGCTTCCTGTATGTGCCCTAACTGGGGCTGGGGGTTGAACCTGCAATCCAGGTATGTGCTCTTGAGTGGGAATTGAACCCAAGACCCTTTGGTGCGCAGGCTGATATGCTAACCGAGAAACACTGGCAAGGGCCAGTTCCTTCATTTAGCAGTTTGAATATACTGACCTGCTGCCGCTAGCCTCCGAAGATTCTGATGAGAAATCTGCTGATTATCTTTTTGAGGCTCCCTTTATATGATGAGTCATTTCTCTCTTACTGCTTTTAATATTCTCTGTTTGTCTTCAAAAAGATTTATTATGTGTCTCAGTATAAGTCTCTTTGAGTTCATTTTAGAGTCTGTGGAGTTGCTTGACAATTATACTCATGGTTTTTTTAAAATCAAATTTTAGAAGTTTTAAGCCATTATTGCCACAAATATCCTCTCTGACCCTTTCTCTCTTCTCCTTCTGGATGCCCACAATATGTATATTGGTCCACTTGATGTTGTCACACAGGTCCCTTAGGCTGTTTACTTTTCTTCATTTTTTTTTTTTTCCTGTCTTTTCCTCTGACTTGGTATTTTCCACTGTACTATTTTCAAGTACACTGATTCTTCCTTCTGCCTGCTCAAATCTGCCACTGAATTCTTCTAGTGAATTTTTTCATTTCAATTACGGTATTTTCAACTCCAGAATTTACTTTTGGTTTCTTTCTAGGTTTTCTGTTTTTATTGATATTTCCATTTTGTTCATACATTTTCTTTCTCCAAATCACCCTTTAGTTCTTCAAGCACCCTTCAGATAGCTGTTTTTAAGCCTCTGTCTAGGTCCTAGACTCTAGGAGATCTGCCATCAGATCTTTTTCAGGGACAATTTCTGTTGATTTATTTTTTTTCCTTTGAATGAGCCATAATTTCTTTTCTTTTTTTTTTTTAAATATATTTTATTGATTTTTTACAGAGAGGAAGAGAGAGAGATAGAGAGTTAGAAACATCGATGAGAGAGAAACATCGACCAGCTGCCTCCTGCACATCTCCCACTGGGGATGTGCCCGCAACCCAGGTACATGCCCTTAACCGGAATCGAACCTGGGACCTTTCAGTCTGCAGGCCGACACTCTATCCACTGAGCCAAACCGGTTTCGGCGGGCCATAATTTCTTGTTTTTTTTTTTGTATGTCTTATGGGGTTTTTTGTTTAAAAGTAGATATTTGACTCTGATAATGTGGTAAGAATGGAAATCAGATTCTCCCATTTTCTCAGGGTTTGCTGGGATTCTTTTTGTTATTGTTTTTGTTTATTGATTGTTGCCAGCTGTTTCAGTGCCAAGGTCAGCCTGACAGCTAACTTTACGGTCTTCCCAGGGTTTTATGGAGCCAATGTGGAATATCAAGACTATTTCCAGTTTTTCAATGTTACAATAGGGAAGAAAAAAATATCCGTGTACACATATTTTTGTATGCTTATTCCACAATTTTTACTGGACAAAATTTTAAGAAGTGAATTTGTGGACCAAAGGCTATGTACCTACACCACAATTTGGAAAAATGTCACTAAACTATACTCCAAAAAGAGTTGTAGTAATGTACAGTACCACCAAGAGTGTACAAGAGTGTTTAACTTCCTATTTCTGCTGACAGTGCAAATTAGTAATCTTTCTAAATTTTCCCAATTATATAAAAAATAACTTTACGTTTCATCTGTTTAATGGCCATTGGCTGTAGTTTGTGAGCTAGCCTATAAATGATCTTTGACTTTTTATTTTGCTATGATTTTGTTATGTGCATTGTAAATATTTTTTGTAATCTTTAAAAAATATCTTTCAAAACCTTTTAATGTGGTAAACTTTCAAATATATAGAGGTGTAGATAGATGAGTATGACAAACTTCCATCTATCCATCATCCAACTTTGTGCTTTCTCCTGCTCTTTTCTCCCTAAAGTATTTAAAGCAAGTCTCAGATATCACAGCATTGCACTTGAAAATATTTTGGTATATAAATATTTCTAAGAGATAAAACTATTTAAAAAATAACACCATTAATCATACTAAAAATTAAAATATTTAAATACTCGCTTTTTGTCCAAAAACATCTTTTGACTGTATCAATATCCAAGAAAGATCCATATGTTGCATCTGATTATTATATCTCTTGAGTCTCTTTTAATCTATAGCAGACTCAGCCTTCATTTCAAAATGCCACTTATCTGTTAAAAAAAACGGGGCCAATTTGTCTAGTAAAATAAGGGCATGATATCTTATAAGTTGTTTTTTTTTCTTCCTGGATTTTCTGTAAATTATTAGCTCGACTTAGAGGCTTGATTAGATTCAGGTTCAAATTTTTTTTTTTAATAAGAGCACATCATGGGATAATGTGCATTTCCTCTACACCATTATCAGGAGGCAAATAAGTTTGGTTGACCCACTTTTAGTGATGCTATGATTGATCAGTTACTTCAAGTGTTGTCTGCCTCATCTATCCATTTTAAAGTTTCCCATAGTCTTTTCCTAAAGTTTCTGGCATTTGCTGATTATTTTTTCTTTTTAATATGTTTTTATTGATTTTAGAGAGAGATGAAGGGAGAGAAAGTGAGAGAGAGAGAGAAAGAAAGATCGATTGGCTGCCTCCTGCATGTGCCCCAACCAAGGCCCAAACCCACTACTTGGGCATGTGCCTTGACTGTGAACTGAATTGGTAACCCTGTGGTGCATGGGAAGATGCTCAACCAACTGAGCCACACTGGCCTGATGGTTTTTTCTTCATCCATTATTTTAATAGGATTCCATAATGATGATTTTAAATTCTACCATTGCTTTTACATTTATTAATTATATTTCTCCTATGATGAACAGCATTCCCTCATCAACTTTCTGGTTACACTAAAATGCAGTTTATATGAAAAAGTAGGATAATGGCATAATTCTTTTTCTTTATCAAATTTTAGATCTAATTTATCTTCTGATTAAAAATTTTTTTTGAATATGCAAAAGTTGGGAAATAATATTTAAATGTTGAAAAAATGTTCTGATATAAGAAGTATTCAAACTTCTTTACTAATCTGTTTGAGGTTTCAAATTCAGTATTAAGGTTTTTAGGTCAATCTTCTGTGACTAAAATATTGAAAGTATTAAAATTAAGCATCTTACCTGAACAATATTGTCTACATTGCTAAATTCCACACACTTCTGTCCTCTCTGGTGATCACAGTAATATTTGTTTTGTTTCCACTGCGGGGGTGAGTGGGCACGAGACTGTGGATTGTTTGGTACATTAAGCTGCATCATCACCATTCCTCCACTAGGTGGTGGAGGTGGCACAGCTGAAAATCACAATTAGGATACTACATTAGCAAACAACATCTTCAAAGACCAAGATAATGGCAATAATTTTACATTTCTGAACAAAATTTTACTATAATATATGTAATATAGATTTAAACCCTAGTGTTTCTTGCAAAAAGTGTTGTTTAAAATGGCATTAAAGTGGACTCTGTAGACCTAAATATCTCACTTATCCTGAAACCAACAAGTCTATAGTTATTCAGAAAAGTCCAATTATCTATTCCAGAAACTAGTGAAGAGTAGCACAATTGAGATATGATATATGAAAGTGCTTAATTAAAAAAACTGAATTAATTGCCCGGCTGGGGTGTGGCTCAATGGTTGAGCATCGACCCAGGAACCAAGAGGTCACTGGTTCCATTCCTGGTCAGGGCACATGCCCGGGTTGTGGGCTCAATCCCCAGTGAGGGGCGTGCAGGAGGCAGCTGACCAATGATGTTTCTCTCTCATCAATGTTTCTATCTCTCTATTCCTCTTCCTTCCCCTCTCTCTAAAACTTAATAAAGCACTAAAAAATAAAAAATAAATTTTAAAACAGGCATTTTTATAAATACAAAGAAAACTGGGAAAAAATAACCTACAGAAACTTTGACATACAGTAGAAAGTTATTTTCTAGTAAGTCGATTTCATGCAGTATAAAAGTTTGGGACTGGAATTAATTAACAAAGCACAATTTTAGTACCCTGAAATGTCCTATGACTCCAGGAAAATTTAAGTTCTTTTATTATGTTTTCCCATCTGAAAAAGGAGGCTAGATAGACCTCCTTGGCTGGCTTTAAAGAGCTGTGATGATTACATATATGTCATATATGTCAAAACACCTTGCTAATTGTACTGTAGAGATAAATGGACTATTATAACTATTTCTTATCGGATTTATTTCTTTTGTGTACCAGTACTGCAGCATTGCTGGTATTAGGCACATAATCTGCCTGCCACTCACCACTTCAGTGTAAGGTAAGGGAGGATCCTGTGCCCTAAAAGGGCCATAGTTTGCACTGCAGTAACCATGGTAGTTCCAGTTCCCCGGAAATAGAACCAACCTGACCTGGCTAGGCAAACCACAGAAGGGCTGACTGCTTAAGGACATCTCAAAGTTCTCCTCAGCCATAGCAGCCTATGTAGATGCAGCCACTATTGGTCATTTATTTAATAATCATTTCTTGTTTCTCATAGACTACATGTTAATAAATCCTTACAATAAAATAAGGTGTTATGATAAAGTATTGTTTAAAACACTGGGGAAGTCTTTGTAGAAGAGGTAATTTTTGAGTAAAAATTTAAGGATGAGCAGGATTTTGGCAAACAGAGGATGGTGGATAGACACTCTCTAGGAAGAGGGAAGAATAGGCACAAAAGTACCTTTGGCATAAAAAAGCATAGAGTATTCTGGAAACAAAGTTCTGGGTAAATTGAGCATGTAAGTATAAATAGGAGGCAAACTTGCTAGCATTTAGATAGAGAATTTATGCAAATTTTTTATTCAGAGGAATGACATGAAGAGACTTCTGTTTCAGGATAATAATTACAATAATTTTTGAACTATCTGTATATGTGCTTGAGGAAGAGAAAAGCTGGGTGTAGGGGAAACATGAAATAAGCAAAAACACCTGATTACTGCAAATAAAACATGAAAAGAATTGACCAAAAGCAGCAGCAGTGGGGAAGGAAAGAAGGTAACAGATTTGCGGAAATCATGAACATGAAAAGGGAGAACAGAGAGAGTTAATTATGACTTTGAGCTTTGTTTTAGTTTATAGATAGGTAAGGAGAAATAGTAAATCTGAAGTCCCTTTGACACATCTGGGTTGGAATGTTCAGTAGATAACTGGCTATATCGTCGTGTCTCAGCAGAAATACGATTAGGGAAGTGTTGGCAAAAAGCAGTAGTTGAAGCCTAGGAGGTGTTGGATTACTTAGGAAGACCTTGAAGAGGAGCCAGAGTGCGCCTAGGAGAGGATCCTAGAGAACATCAATATCTGAGAGGCAAGGAAGGAAGAGCCCGAGGAGGAGAACAGGACAGCAGTGTGCTAATGGCAGCAGTAGGAAGGAAGAAGTAGACTGAGCCTGCCAACTCTGACTTCACATGGTGCCTTAAATATCCTAGGTATACCTCAGCACATAGCAAGCTGAAACCTTTTTCAAGAAGTGCCTAAGAAACTTAATTTAATTTTTCCTCAAGTGAAAAACCATCATCCTTTTGTTCAATTATCTGTTCATACCTGCACACTGGTGGCTTTGAAGCTGCTGGGAATTGCAGGGTGAAGTAGTTCGAGGAAACTGTACTTGTTCTGATCCTGGATGTTGTAAGTAACCTACTGATGAGCTAAGGGGGAAAAAAATAAAACAAACACAGAAGCACAGCACAATGAGACGGAGATGACTGTAAAGGTGCTTGGAACAAACAGTCCTACAAATTTATTAAATGAAATTATTCTTCAAATTGATTAGCAGTGAAAGTCAAATGCAACTCTTTTCTCTGTGAGTTATAATTATCTTTTTTGGGGGGTGAGGGCATGTGCCGGGGGATAGGAGAGGCTGGGGGAAGGTCAATGGGAAAAAAAAGAGACATATGTACTACTATTTGTAATACTTTAAACAATAAAATAACTTAAAAAATTATCTTTTGGATAATTATTTTTTAAAAAAATATATTTTATTGATTTTTTACAGAGAGGAAGGGAGAGGAACAGAGAGTTAGAAACATCGATGAGAGAAACATCAATTAGCTGCCTCCTGCACACCCCCTATTGGGAATGTGCCTGCAACCAAGGTACATGCCCTTGACTGGAATCGAACCTGGGACCCTTCAGTCCACAGGCTGACGCTCAATCCACTGAGCCAAACCAGTCAGGGCTGGATAATTATCTTTTAGATAATTATCATGTTTATTGCAATAATACCAATTTTTGAAACTAGGAAAGAAACAACTAATTCCGCTACTCTTATTCCTTTACAAATTATTCTAAATATGCCTTTTGTATTGTTCTAATAATTACTTAAAAATAACTAACTTCATAAAATAAAAAGGTAATTTATTTGGATTTCAATAAGCTGTATTTTAGAAAATAGAATAAGTATTTTGACAATGACCAGACTCAGAAAAAATATTATATTGTTTAAATATGTACTATCTGAGAATAAAGGAAACAATAGAACATGATTCTGACATACTCTAACCTAAATACTAACAAAAACAAAAAAGGTGGTTAGCATAAAACCATTAAGTTATTGCCATATTTGTCAACAATAAGTCTTTTAGAGTCTAATATGCAATTTGTCATTGTAAGTCTTCAGTTTTCTTTTTTTAGTAAATTCTTTCAGGAAGATAGTTTCAAATCATAGAGAGATACTATTAATTCTCTGAGAATTCTCAAGGAGTCAGAAATCTTAATCCTATCTAATAAAGAGGTGATATGCAAATTGCCCATCACTCCAACACACAAGATGGCCACCCCCATATGGACATAAGATGGCCTGCAGGGGAGGGCAGTTAGGGGCAACCAGGCAGGCAGGGGAGGGCAGTTAGGGGTGACCAGGCCGGCAGGGGAGCAGTTAGGCGTCGATCAGGCTGGCAGGGGAGCGGTTAGGGGGTGATCAGGCTGGCAGACAGAAGCGGTTAGGGGCAATCAGGCAGGCAGGCAGGTGAGCGGTTAGGAGCGAGTGGTCCTGGATTGTGAGAGGGATGTCCCATATTGGAGAGGGTGCAGGCTGGGTTGAGAGACGCCCCCAACCCCCGTGCACGAATTTCGTGCACCAGGCCTCTAGTTGTAATATAAACCCTATTATTTACCACTCTTTTTTCATCATTTAAATAAACTTTCTTTACATGGTATTATTTCTGAACCTAGCTTTAACACCTTTTTAACTTACATTTCATGTAATACATTAAAATTACTACATTAGATCCAACTACTGAATTGTAGATAATACAGGGAGACATATTAAAAAACAGCATGATGACAAAATTAGGAAAATCCAGACTTTGGGACACTCTACAAATGTGTAAAAACACAAGCAATATGTATGGGGCAGTTGGAAATATCTATTAACTTGGTATTTGATATAATCAAGAAATTGTTAAAATTTTAAAGATGTGAAAAATATTATAATTATGTGGGTTTTAAAAAACCTTTCAATAGCCCAGGCCAGGTAGCTCAGTTGGTTAGAGCATCATCCCAATACACCAAGGTTGGGGCTTCGATCTGGGTCAGGGTACATACAAGAATCAACCAATGAATGCATGAATAAATGGAAAAACAAAGTGATGCTTCTCTCTCTTTGCTCCCCATACCTAAAAACAATAAATAAATATTTTAAAAAACCACACATTTTAGGGATACTTATACTGAAATACTCATGAATGAAATTATATGAAATCTGGATTTTTTTCCCAAAAGAATATAGGAGGAAGGTGAAATAGAAGTTTATATGAAAAGAGATTAATCATTAGTAAATAACTGTAGAAGCTAAGTCAGCCGTGGGCAAACTACGGCCCGCGGGCTGGATCCGGCCCGTTTGAAATGAATAAAACTAAAAAAAAAAAAAGACCGTACCCTTTTATGTAATGATGTTTACTTTGAATTTCTATTAGTTCACACAAACACTCCATCCATGCTTTTGTTCTGGCCCTCCGGTCCAGTTTAAGAACCCATTGTGGACCTCGAGTCAAAAAGTTTGCCCACCCCTGAGCTAAGTGATGAGTACATAGAAGATGAGTACACTCTCATCCTATATAGTAAGAGAGAAATATGCAAATTAGGCCAGGACATCATGACCAGCTCAGAGCATGCCCCCAGCCCCAGCGGACACACACCACACACCAGGGCTGGGGGCGGGCTCCAAGTGGCCACGGCACGGCTCGGAGCCCACCCCCAACCCCGCCCAGCTCCGAGGCCATTCCTGCTGGGGGTTCGCGGGCAGGCATGCTGTGCTGACTGCCCTGGGAGCAAGGCCCCCAGTGGACCTGCTCAGGGGGACATGCTCTGAGCTGCGCTGCAGCCAGGACCAAGGCCCCCAGCGGTCCCGCCCAGGCGGGGTGTGCTCTGAGCCTCCGAGGGCCTAAGCCGTCAGTAGGACATCCCCTGAGGGCTCCCAGACTGTAAGAGGGAGCAGGCTGGGCTGAGGGACACCCACCTAGTGCACGAATTTTGTGCACTGGGCCTCTAGTTATAAATATTTAAAAATGTCCACAATAAAATGTTATGAAATGATTCTCTGATTCAGGTGACAATTCTTCAATTAATAAGAATTACAGTTCTATTGTTTTTTAGTGGCAGTAACTCAGTGTGGTTCAATAAAAGGTAAAAAGAAAGAAGTGTAAAGGGAAGATTTCATAAAAAGTAAGTTTGGACCATATGACAAAATATAAAAATAGTACTTTCTGAAATTAATGTTAATTATGATTGGACTGTGTTTATGTGAGAATTAGCTACCTGTGGAAATAATACAGCAGTTTGACAATTTGTAAATGTGGCACTACTGGGGAGAATAGAAAATTTCGCCAAAAGCTGAAAGGATTTTTTGGTTCTGTTCTAACTGGGGTAAATGTACCCTTGAGCCATGCAGTGCTTCCCACCCTGATCTTTTTCACTAAACACATTCTAATGGCCTAATCAAGTTATGAGACACATGGGTGATAGGAGGCCACCAAGAATAGGAACCAGAATCCTCAGGTCACTGAGATAAGTGATACAGTGGGGCCTTGACTTACGAGTTTATTTCGTTCTGTGACAGAGCTCGTAACTCAAATTACTCGTATGTCAAATCTTAAAGTGAACGAGTGAGACACATAATGCTGGGCTGATGTTGTGGCGTTCACTGTGACGTTCGCTGCGCCAACTAGCTGTGGGGTATCTGAAGCTGGCTCGTAACCCGAATTTTAGCTCGCAACTCAAAGCAAAAAATCGGCCGAGAGACGGCTCGTATCTCGAAAAACTCGTTAGTCGGGACACTCGTAAGTTGAGGCCCCACTGTATATTCCATATCACTAAATTAGAAATTGTTATTCCAGTTTACCAGTCTAGTGGGTTTTGGTTTTGATCATCCCTTAGATTAAGTACATGAATTACAAAACCGATGAACCAGGAGGTCGCTGGTTCAATTCCTGGTCAGGGCACATGCCTGGGTTGCTGGCTCAATCCCTGGTGGGGGTGTGTGCAGGGGACAGCTGATCAATGAATCTCTCACCATTGATGTTTCTATTTCTATCTCCCTTCTCTGAAATTAAAAAAAATGTATTTTTTAAAAAAGTACTGACTTAAAACATATGAATGTGTAAAAACAAATTAATAGCAACTTTCAAAGGTATTAAACGTCACAGCAACAAAAATGAGTCTTGCCACTTACAACAAATATTTTGCCATACTTTTTAGGAGTTTCTTCTCAGTGTATGGAACAGCCAATCAAATTGCTGCAAAATACCCCTACAGCAAGCATGTCAAATTTGTGGCTGATGGGCCGCATGTTTGACATACTTGCGATCAATGGAGACTGACAAATGACATAAACATCCAACAAGTTTCTTCTTTTGGGTTTTCTACAATGTTCACCTATAATCTTCTATGATAATTCACAGGTAGAATTCCCCTTTGCTCCATTTATTTCCTCATTTTTACTGTATTTTGGAATTAAAGACATGATGGAAAAAATGATAAACACATTACATATTTTTAAAATCAGAAACCTAATCAGAAGCCTACTGCAGTTTACCAAAGTGCAAAAAATTAAAAAAAAATATAACCCTTTATGAATGCCTAAAAATGGCCTTTTATGGGGCAGTATCGATGCCACTTTGATTAGATCATTGTAATTATCTGACATGCCATAGTATGAGTAAAAATTAATGCTTGGTATTAAGATATATTTATTAGTAACTTGCAAATTTAAGTTATGTTGTGTTCCTATCTATTTTAATGACTTTTGATATTAAATACTTGACCTAGTGGTAAGGACCAAGGATTTGGGTGTCAGAAGGCAGTACAGGTTTGAGTTCAAACTCCACTTATTTTGTATGACTTTGAACATTTATTTGACTGTCAGTTCTCTCATGAATATCACCTGTCTTGCCAAACTATGATAAAAAGACTTGGCAAGTAATTCAAAATACAAATAAAAAAATATACAACTTCATTAATAATCAAAGAACCAAATTTAAATGAGATATGTCACCATTTATAAAAACAATAAAGATGAGTCAGTAGCCCTAGCTGGTTTGGCTCAGTGGATAGAGCCTGCGGACTGAAGGGTTCTGGGTTCAATTCCGGTCAAGGGCACATGCCCGGGTTGTGGGCTTGACTCCCCAGTGGGGGGCATGCAGGAGGCAGCTGATCAATGATTCTCTCTCATCATTGATGTTTCTGTCTCTCTCTCCCTCTCTCCAAAATCAATTAAAAAAATAAAAGCCAAAAAAAAAAAAAAAAAAAGAAGGAAAACGAGTCAGTAGCCACTGGGATTGTAAGTCAAAGGAAGATTTTATCAAAAGGTACCAAGGACCTTAAAAAGCAGTTATATCTTGGAAGCAACCCAAGTGCCCATCAATAGATGAGTGAATAAAAAAGCTGTGGTACATATATACAATGGAATATTACTTGCTCATAAAATAGAATGAAATCTTACTATTTACAATAGCATGGATGCACCTAGAGGATAGTACTATGCTCAGTGAATAAGTCACCCAACTCAGAGAAAGACAAATACCATATTTCACTTATATGTGAAATTTAAAGAACAAAATAAATGAACAAAACGGAAACAGACTCAGACACACAGAGAGTACTGCTGGTTGTCAGAGGGGAGGGCGGTTTAGGATGGGTGGAAGAGGGAAGGGATTAAGAAGCACAATTGGTAGCTACAAAATAGTCATGGAGATGTAAGTAAAGCATAAGGAATATAGTCAATAATATTGTGATGACTATGTATGTTATCAGCTGGGGTACTGGAAATATCAAGAGAAACACTATGTAAAGTATATGACTGTTTAACCACTAAGCTGTACACCTGAAACCAATACAAAATAACATTGAGCACTAGCTGGTTTGGCTCAGTGTTTAGAGCGCTGGCCTGTGGACTGCAGAGTCCCAGGTTCGATTCTGGTCAAGGGCACATGCCTAGGGCACGCAGGAGGCAGCCAATCATGATTCTCTCTCATCATCGATGTTTTTATCTCCTTCTCTCCCCTTTCCTCTCTGAAATCAATACGAATATATTAAAACAAACAAACAAAAACAACAAAATAACATTGAAAGAAAAAAATTAGAAAAAATGTTTTTATTGACTTCAGAGAGAAGGAAGAGGGAGAATGAGATAGAAACATCAATGAGGAGAATCACTGATCAGCTGCCTCCTGCACGCTTCCTATTGGGGATTGAGCCTGCAACCCAGGCATGTGCTGTGACTGGGAACCGAACCGTGATCTCCTGGTTCATGGGTTGGCACTCAACCACTGAACCACACCAGCTGGGCAGAAAAACAAACAAACAAACAAACAAACAAACAAACCCCAACAACACCATATCTTTACCTTGTTAATTACCCTCTAAAGACTATGCCATGGAAGAAATTCAAGTTACACTGAAGATGAATCAATAAAGTGAAAAAAAAGGATATGTCATACATGTCTATAACAGGCTAAATAAATTCTTGCATATTCATAAAATTGAGCAGTGTAATAATTAAAAGCTATATTTACAAAGAAAATTTTAATGACACGGGAAAACACTGTATCAAATGAATAAAATATATCCAATAGAATCTCAACTATGTTAAAATTATATATGAAAAGAAAAAAGACTAACAGAAAAATCTGAATATGAAAACAGTAGTCAATTTAGGGTTATGGAACTATGACTGATTCTTTTTTTTTATTCTTGATAATTTATACTTTTAAAAATTTTTTTTTCAAAAAGGCATGCATATATTTTGTAATTATAAAAAAATAAACACTAAAAATATTCTATGACAACTGCCTGAAAAGTTACTTTTAAATGTTGTATCAGCGATTTAATTTTAACTAATAATCTGAATCTCCTTCAGAAATCTTTAACAGATGCCAGGGAGTGTGGTGAGGAGAGCTATACTGATTTTCTGCAATATAAACCTTCATTTAATTTGAGGGTCAGATGCTCAGCCAGGGAAGAATGTCTTGGGAAGAATATACTAGCTTTCTGCCTTATAAGCTTTTTGCAAATCAAGGTGATTTCTACATTGTAAATTTTTTTGATAAGGATATCTATTTAGGACAATATAAATAAATTTTCAACTATTTAGAATTTGATCAAACTATATATTCAATTAATGAAATTAATGTCAAATGAAACTTTTATTGGAAAATTTTTGGATTTTTCCCTTAAATGCAAATGGCCCATTTTTCTGGGCTTTCCAGTTAAATACTCAAATTTATAGAAATATTTACTTATAGTTCACCTATTCCCAAATGTGAAATATTTTAAAAAACTGAATAGACTTAAAACCAGAAAAATATTTAACAAAACACAAAGGAGTTGGGACACGTGGGACAAGATTGTTGCTTTTACTGAGAACTCCAATCTATCTCTGTTTCCTGACAGCCAAGATAAAATGGTGGACCCAGAGGATTCTACAACTTTGCCAGAATGATAAAGGAAGAAAGCATTTAAGCCTTTGGCAGGTGCTAGACTACAGACATATCCTAACTGTATTCTATAATTATGCTGAATTTAAAGCAAATAGTTAATCATAGAGGAATCTAGTCCTTTGAAACAAGATATAAGACACAGTTCATATTTTACTAGGGACCTGAGGGGCTGGGTGGAAATCTTGCCTGAGAGAGGATAATCTCCTATTAGATAATGGGTAGAATGAAGAAGTACCTGTAGTAAGAGTTCACATTTTCCCTAAAAATGATCTTTGTATTTGTTAAGTACTTGTGTGAGACCCAAGGGTCTATACTACACATTTCACATAAAAGATGCCTTTGGCTTGAGAACTGTAAAGGCAGCTATTATTTTTTATTACTTGTTAATCCTTACCTCAGGATATTTTTTCCATTGATTTTTTTAGAGAATGAAAAGGAGGGAGGGAAGGGAATGACGGAGAGGGAGAAGGAGAGGGAGATAGAGAATTTGAGAGACACACATCAACTGGTTGCCTCCCACAGGCACCATGACCAGGGTCAGGGGTCGAACCTGCAACCTAGGTAAATGCCCTTGACCAGGAATAGAACCTGGGACCCTTTGGTGTGAGGGACAATGCCCTAACCACTAACCACACTAGCAAGGGCAGGGCAGCTACTAAACACATTCAACCACAATGTTATCCCTGGTGCTCCTGGGAGAATGCTGGATTTTGAGAGGGGCCATATTCTGAGTGACACAGTAGAATGAACCAGTTAACATCAAAAGCAGTTGTCAGTGGGTCTGTTGGATATATAACTTCAGTAGTGCACTGAAGTGGTGGAAAACATCTCTCCAGTATAGTTGATCCTAAGCTGCTCTTTTGGAAATAATTTAGCTACTTATTAAGTCGCTTCCTGAGTGAGGCCATAAAAATGCCTTGGCAATGAGGACACTCCTTATACGACTAAGAACAGACATCCAATTCCCCAAACAGCTTCGCCAAATCTTTATGTATAATTTCAAAAGACAGGATGCCATAATACTATAATTTCATTTTTTTGAATTAAAATTTCACCTATTACAGAATGACTTCTGGCATAACAGCAGGAGTTCTGTTAACCTGCACCCCACTGACACTGGTGGAAACTATAAAAATGCAACTACTTAAAGCCTCTGAAAATGGACCACAGGATGAACACCTTTAAATAAGAACACCTTTAAAAACATGATTAGAAATGTGGGTCTTATATTTGAACCAAGATGCTTCCTCTGGTCCCTGCCCAGCTTCATTAACGTATAGAGTCTACTCCAGACAACTTGTAGCCAGGAACACAGAGCTCCCTCTCCCACAGGACACAAAGGGCTTTCTTTCTAGGAGAAGTAATATGTCAGCTTTGTTCTCCTGCCTCCAGGTACCTGTTGTTGAAGTTGATAGATGGGAACTCTTTTTCCCCCAACTCCTACTTAGGAAACAAGGTCTATTGACATACTGAGATATGACATACTGCGAATACTGGGGCCCTGACCTGATCACTTTGTTGTTGTTAATCCTCACCTGAGGATATTTTTTCCATTGATTTTTAGAGAGAGTGAAAGGGAGGAATGGGGGGGGGGGGAGAGAGAGAGAGAGAGAGAGAGAGAAACACATCGATTGGTTGGTATATATATGTGTATATGTGTGTGTGTGTGTGTGTGTGTGTGTGTGTGTGTGTGTGTGTGTGTGTATATATATATAAAATGTGTCCCAACAGGAGAATGAACCCACAACCCAGGTACGTGCCCTTGACTGGGAATCTAACCCAAGACCCTTCAGTGCGCAGGCTGATGCTCTGCCACTGAGCCACACCAGCCAGGGCAAGGCATGATCACTTTTTCTTTTTTTTTTTAATATATTTTATTGATTTTTTTGCAGAGCGGAAGGGAGAGGGATAGAGAGTTAGAAACATCAGTGAGAGAGAAACATTGATCAGCTGCCTCCTGCACACCCCCTACTGGGGATGTGCCTGCAACCAAGGTACATGCCCTTGACCGGAATCGAACCCAAGACCCTTGAGTCCGTAGGCCGACGCTCTATCCACTGAGCCAAACCGGTTAGGGCAAGGCATGATCACTTTTGCCCCAGCTCTTGAACTGGTGATTCCATGTCAGGAAAGGCAAGCTGAGGATCCTAGGCTGTGGTCCCTCACTCTTCAAGTGCTCAGATCACAAAGGATGTTGCCACTTGGAGAGAAGCCTACCACTGTGCACATCCCCAGCTCCAGATACCTGGCCCAGAAATTTTCTGTGGAGAAAACATGTCATAAAACAGATAGCACCTAATGTCTTCTCAAAAGAACTGACTTCAATTGCAACAGAGAGGGAAGAATTTGAAGCCCAGGGTAATCTCAAGAACAGCACAGGTTGACCTGGCTGGTGTGGCTCAGTGATTGAGTATTGACACATGAACGAAAAGGTCCCTGGTTCGATTCCTGGTCAGGGCACATGCCTGGGTTTCGGCCTTGATCCCTCATGGGGGGCATTTAGGAGGCAGCCAATCAATAGATGTTTCTCTCTCATTGATGTTTCCATCTCTCCATCCATCCCTCTTCCTTCCTCTCTCTAAAATCAATAAAAAAATTACTAATCTTAAAAAAAAAAAGAATAGTACAGAATGTAGTAGACAATTGGGAGGTGATTCAAGATTCAGGCTAAATTTAGGCCTGCTGGTTTGAAGGAGGAAACCAGGTAAAAAAGAGCTGGACAGAGCCTTCCTGAGGTCAGAATAAAAATCAAATACTGACTCCAGAAATTTTTCCTTCACAGGAGCCATATTTTTATTGGAATATATTGTAGAGCAATTTATGAATCAGGCATTGTTGAAAACAACAGAGTAATCAGCTGGCAGTCAGTGGAGTTTAACAGTTGGGTGTTACCAAGGAAGAAAGGAACAGAGTCCTGCCAAAACCACCGTCATCCCAGGATTACTATGAGAATACCCAAAGCTTTCCCTGCTTGAGAACAGCATCAGTGGCTGAACCCTGGAGGTGGGGGAGTGGGGAGTGAAAGGGGGAATTAAATAGATGTCACTAAAATAACCCAGTCACTCACTATAAATAAACACACAAGCAGCCGTAACTGGTTTGGCTGAGTGGATAGAGCATCGGCCTATGGACTGAAAGGTCTCGGGTTCGATTCCGGTCAAGGGCATGTACCTTGGTTGCGGACACATCTCCAGTAGGGAATGTGCAGGAGGCAGCTGATCGATGTTTCTCTCTCATTGATGTTTCTAACTCTCTATCTCTCTCCCTTCCTCTCTGTAAAAAATCAATAAAATATATTAAAAAAAAAAACAAAACAAAAAACCAAAAAAAAAACACACACAAGCAAACAATAGAAGATACCCAGAGTTACTACAATATATTATTACAAGAGATGCAAAGAAACAAGAAAGTATGACCAATACCTTAGGAAAGCAGGGAACAGAAACTCCCTATGAGAAAGAACAATTTATCAGAAAAAGACCACAACCCAATCAAAGGAAACCATGATTAAGGAAGTAAAGAAAGAATGGTAACAATGCTGCTTTAACAATTAGACAATATTAATAAAGACTTAGAAATGCTCTATTTTGAGTTGATAGTAATAATGTAAGCTGAAGAACACTGATGGAAAATAAAAAACCGCAGAGGCCCTGGCCGGTGTGGCCAAGCAGTTAGAGCATCGATCGGCCCATGCACCAAAGGGTCATGGGATTGATTCTTGGTCAAGTGCAGTACCTGGGTTGCAGGTTCAATACGCAGCCCTGGTCTGGGTATGGGCCTCCTGCATGTCCCCACTGAGGGCCGAGCCCACAACCCGGGCATGTGCCCTGACCAGAATCGGACCAGCGACCTTCCAGCTCATGGGTTGAAGCTCAACCACTGGGCAACACTGGCCAGGCACAATACACTCTTTGATGCTGGGCAGTGGCAGTGGCTGTAGCTTCAGTCAGGCATATGACCACAAGGGTTAATAACTGACACTCTACAGTGTATTCGCTGTTAGATGATTTGACCTAACTACAGATTAATTTGAGTATTCTGAGCAGTGTAAGGTAGGCTGGCTAAGCTATGATGTTTGGTAGGTTAGGTGTATTAAAAATATTTTCTACTTATGATATTTTCGACTTAGGATGGGTTTATCAGAACTCAACCCCATCATAAGTCAAAGAGCATCTATAAATGAAAATATTCCTTACATGCTCCAAAATATTTTGGGGACACAATATATAATCACTGATGCTCTGTGGCTTTGAATCAGCAACAAATAGTTTAACTATTTTTAGTGTACTCTACTTAAGAATACAGGCAAGTATCTATTTTAGAACATGGAATTTCTATATACAAAGTATAGACACGTAATCCCTCACACCAATCCTGTGAAGTATTATTCCTATTTTATAAATGAGACAACCAAAGTGCAAAAAGACTAATTTTCCTAAAGTTGCACAGGCTTGAAGTCAGGTTTTGTTTAGATTTCAAAGCTGTGTTCTTAATAACCACATCATGATAACTAATGCCTAATGGCACAATATTCACTGATCCAAAAAAAGTAGCTAATTTAGACCATCTCATGCCCTGATATTATCAGATTAGTGAGATTCCATGATGAAGAGCCTCAAGGAATATGTATACCATAGATTTGGGCTTCTGATAAAATGGCACAACCACCACCAGTCATGCAGCTGTAAGCACAGTGTGGTAAAATAAACAAACATAAGCTGGCAGAAAAAAAATCTACTGTACCAGCTGTAATACTAAACTACTAAATACTAATCATAAATGGATGAAACTCTCTCATTACATACAAACTAGTGGCCCAGTGAATGGATTTGTGCACACTGAAAGGAAATTAATTAGAAGGTGTCTGGTGGGGTAGGACTGGGTGAGAAAGGCCTGACACATCTTGGAGCCAACCTCCCTCTGGAGCCAACCTCCCACGGTTCCTCCCCAGCTGGCTGCGCTGTGGCTCAAAGGCACTCTGCAGAGTGAGCGCGCACGTGTGTGTGTGTGTGTGTGTGTGTGTGTGTGTGTGTGTGTGTGTCCCTCCAGCAGGTGGGATCCTTCGGCCTGACCTGCAGGGATCGGACCTAAACTGGCTCTCCAACATCCCCCGAGGGGTCCCAGAGTGTGAGAGGGCACTCTGCAAAGTTGCTGTTGCTCGGCAGCTCCTGCGTTGAACGTTTGCCCACTGGTGGTCAGTGCACGTCATACCTACTGGCTGGACAGTTGCTTAGCCTTTTATATATGTAGATATAGATACCATATATATAAATACAACCAACCACATTTAAAAGAGTTTTAGCCTGGCTGGTTTGGCTCAGTGGATGGAGCATCAGCCTGTGGACCTAAGGGTCCCAGGTTCGATTCTGGTCAAGGGCACATGCCTGGGTTGCGGGCTCAGTCCAATGTACAGGAGGCAGCCAATCGATGGTTCCCTCTCATCATTGATATTTCTCTCTCTCTCTTCCTCTCTGAAATCAATAAAAATATATTAAAAAAAAAGTTTTAGCCCTAGCTGGTTTGGCTCAATGGATAGAGCATTGGCCTGTGGACTGAGGGGGTCCCAGGTTCGATTCCGGTCAAGGGCACATTCCCAGGTTGTGGGCTCAATCTTCAGTGGGGGGCGTGCAGGAGGCGGCTGATCAGTGATTCTCTCTCATCATTGATATTTCTTTCTCTCCCTCTTCCTTCCTCTCTGAGATCAATTAAAAAAAAAGATTTAGTCTAATTTATATGTAAAATTATAAACCCTATTTCATGTGCCTGTGCTAATTAATTTTGCTCATGTTTTCATTCCCACATCTGTTAGTATATAATTAGGTGCAAAGAGAAAAGTGAAAAAGGACACAGACCAGCATAGAAACATGGGTTAGCCAGACTGCGTGTGTGTGGGAAATGATTCAAGTGGAAAGGATAGGGGGAAGGAGAGAGTTAGACAACAAAAAACTGCCTGTATGACATAATCTCATTTATGTAAAATTATGTTTGTAAAGAAATCAGATGGGAAAAAAAGACCACAAAAAAAGCATAACAGAATGTTTTAGACTAATACTTATTCATCTGATATTCATGATATATTAATAAGGGAAAATGCAAGATAATGTCTATTTCATTAGAATCTATCAACCAATTCCAATACATATAAATGTATTTTTATGCACATATGTTTGAGCAGGCCAATACAAACAATGCATAATAGCTTGTGAGCACTGGTGACCAGAGTGGGAACATGATAGTTAGCTTTCCTTTAACATATCTTTACATTGACTGCTTCACTTGTGTCAACAAGCATAATTCAGTGATAAAAAATTCTAATAAAAAATTCAAAAAGTATACAGAGTTACAGAAACAAAATAATATTAAGGCCAATAATATGGTACATAACTGAGAATTGATTATGTGCAAGGTTGGCCTTTGTCATTAAAGAAGTGTTTTAATTTAGTATGGATTCACTAAGCTTCCACTATGGGCCAGGCCTCCTTAACCTGTGGCAGCCAGAGCCATGAGAATTCCTCGGTGGATGGGCCGTGTGTGGAGTGTGTGTGTGTGTTTCTGACAACACATAAAATGAGAGCCAAGTCCCATTTCCCAGCAGATTCACTGAGGCAAGTATGTCAATCCCTTCTTTATCCATAAATACCACCTGTAAACATAAGTGAGTGGCAACCTCTTGTCAGCAATTATAACTAAAGACCCCTTCTTATAAGAGCACTGAGGCCCCTCTGACAACCCCATAGGGATGTCTTGAGAATAAATGAAGGACTGTAATACACTCTGAACAAAAACTACAGGTACCCAATTCAAAGGAAAATTACTATTTTTAACACATTAAGTTTATCAGAGAAGCTTCTGTTCTTCTAAGCTGAAGTAGCTAATGGAATAATTCATGACTTGCTTTAATGCAGAGCTACTATCATTTGCTTTTTTTATATACTCTCTCTCCCCTTACTGATAAAAAATGAGCTTCCCAGAGCCTCAAAAATTTCAGTATGATATTTTGCTGCTGATGTTTTATAAAGGAAACCTATTCTCATCAAACTCCTATGAAATCCTTAAATATTGACAACCAAATGCTCTAAAGTCCAAGGTCTATGGCCAACTATTTTATTCCTCTTGGGTAAGTAAAAGGAGACTAAAAGAAATATTAGAAAAATAGATTGTATCATAGTTATTCTTTTTAAACATTTTTAAGTTTATTTATTTATTTGTTATTATTACTTTAAATTCTTTATTGTTTAAAGTATTACATATGTCTCCTTTTCCCCCTATTGTGTATCATAGTTTTTATATTCTACATTAGAGAATGATCTCAGGTAATGCCCTGAGGCAACTTTAAAATTAGCAACAGACCAAAATCATGATAAAAAACGAGAAGCTATAGGATTAGGTTTCTTAGTCATACTCACCTTAAATTATTTTGTTGGCCAGGTGGAATGACACTATAGTAAACTGGAATTCCTGTTGTGGGCATAGATCCTTGATTAGATTGATTAGGGAAAATAACAGGCTGTTGATAAGTCTGATGGGCAATTCCTTGAGAACCTTGAGGCAGTGAAACCTAAAATTTAAAAGACAATTTAAAGGGAAAAGGTTCTTCAAACTCTTGCAAATGTTAATGTCTCTAGCTTCATAAAATTTTCAAGTACAGTAAACCCGTGATTTTGTGGACCTTGATTTATGGACTTCAATTAAACAAACAAAATTTCGGCTCCATATGTTATATGTGGAAATTAATACCCTGTTAATTTAAAAATGGCCTTAACCAAGATTTGCTCATAATTAAATTAACATATTATTTTTTTGTGTTATTAATTCAATATTATTTTTAACAAATTTTAGCGAATAGGCCATATGCTGGGAAAAGCGCTGTAGTAATTTTGCCAATATAACCATTATATATCTACAACTATAGTCTACATATTTATATCCAAAAGTAACACTGCTCGTAAACAATGTTCATGGAATTATTAACATGTGATCACACCACATCACTCGAGGTAACTGGTTCTGTTGTCGCCTGGCATGACTTTCTGCAGCAGTTTTAACGCATGCTGGCTGATGTTCTGATGTGCACTTAGCTAAGCCACACCCCCAGCCGTGTGCATTTTTTTATTCAAGATGACTGGTGAATTCATACATTTACTAGACCTATTCAGTAGGAATTTAAAATTACAGTAATACAAATGGAAAACTTCTCTGTGAAATTTTCATACATACTTAATTTTAATTAAACAAATGTGTTTACATAAAACAGGTAAATTAACTTGTCAACTTTTTAACATATACATTTGGAAAACCTACTTTATTACATAATGGACTTTCAGCTTTAACGGATACCCCGTTGCCCGAATTAATCCGTTATATTGAGGTTTTACTGTATGACTAGTTAAGGGGTAAGCTAAAACTGTTAACAGGCTGTCCTGATAAGTTAGCCATAACACTACCACTTTATTTCTATGTTTTTTTTCACCAGCTATTGTTTTTCACTAGCATTTGTCAATTGTATAGTAGACTAGATGCATTAGATTTTTTAAAAAAGATAAGACTCATGTCCCTAAGTAAAAGTTATTTTAAAAAATAAGCTGTTTCCAAATAAGGATGACCATTTGAAATAGAAAGCGTAATACAGTTCACTTCAAGTAGAGCTGAGTAAAACTCAGGTAGGGCAACAGTGAGATACCCTGTGGATCAGAAGGAGTATGAGCCTTGAAACTTAACATATCTGGATGTGATACCAGCTTCACCACTTTGCTATCTATGTGACACTGGGCAAGCAGCTTTACTATTCTGAGTTCCCGGTCACTTATCTGGAAAAAAAAAAGGATGCCACCTTCATCTCCCGGGAGGTATTATCTTTATTACAATATCCATTTACAGGTTCTAGCACAGTAGGCATTTGGTGAACAGTGGATCTTTCCTTTTTCTTTTTTAAAATTTCTAGTTATTTTATTTTTTAATTTAAATTCTTTATTACTGAAAGTATTACGATGTCTCCCCTTCCCCCTTTGTTTTTTTTTTTTTTGATTTTTAGAGAGAGAGGAAGGGAGAGGGATAGAGATGGAAACATTGATAGAGAAACATTGATTGGCTCCCTCCTGCACATCCCCTTCTGGGGATCAAGCCTGCAACCTGGGTATGTGCCCTGACCTAGAATCGAACTGTGATCTCTTGGTTCCTGGGTAGACACTCAACCACTGAGCCACACTGGCTGGGCACATCAAATCTTTCTAACAACCCTAGTAAGATACTTTTATCATCCTTGTTTTATAGATAGGGAAGTAGAGGATAAGTAACTTGTCCAAGTAACTCAGAGCCTCAGTATGTGCTATTCTCTATACTTGGGCTCTGTGATTTATAAGTTCATGATTAACTTCCAAGTCTGGCCTATACAGCATGTTTCTAAATGTAACTGGGTC
>NW_005871360.1:976774-980035 GCF_000147115.1 Myotis lucifugus
CTACTATCAGGGGCAGCTCCTGTGTGAGCGTCTGCCCCTGGTGGTCAGTGTGCATCATAGGGGACTGGTTGTTCTGCTGTACAGGTCACTTAGGCTTTTATTATATAGATTATTTCTGGTTGTATCTAAGTTAATACATATACAGGGTAGATTTAGGAAGAATGATACAGCTCAATCTACATGATTTAAACTATAGAATCTATAGCTCAAGCATGTCAAACTTAAACAAGGCATGCGGCACGCTGGCTGTGAGTTTGACATGCTTGCTGTAGCTAGTGGTAAAAAAGAAAAATGAAGTACCAAAAGAGAAAGAGGGAACAGTTCTTGAGCATGTACAGCCACAGAATACACTCTACTGAGGACAGAAGATTTTCTGGCTTATTTTTTAGGCAACAGTTTATCACCATCCAGCTTATTTATCAAATGTAGGAGGAAGTATAAAGAGGCTGTCATTCATTGCTCATCAGAGTAAAATACTTCTCATAATCATTCATCCAGTGTAAGGATTACATGAAGTACCATGGGAAAATAATTTATACCTTGTAAAAAAAGTATGCTATAGGAATAACTTAGCTCTGAAGCATTTTTAATATCTAGCTCCATTTTATAAAAGTACACCAACAGGTTATACTTTATTTAAAAATTACATTCGTGGCCAGTTTTGTTCAATGGTCAGAGCATCAGCCCATGGACTGAAGGGTTGCAGGCTCGATCCCCGGCTAGGTTGGGGTTGTGTGGGAGGTAACCAATCGATGTGTCTCTCTCACATTGATGTTTCTCTCTCTCTGTCTCTCTCTCTCCTTTCCACTTTCTCTAAATACCAATGGAAAAAAATTTCCTTGGGTGAGGATTAACAAAAAGTAAAAACAAATAAAAATTATATATCTTACACTAGACTGTGAGCCACTAAGGCCAAGAGCAAATCTTATCTGATGCCTGGGCATCTTGTCTAATAGATGCTCAATGTACTGGATTAGGTAGCATGACCAGGGTTCTTGAGAAGGGAGAGTTCCTTAGTACTGATCCTACAGACCAGTGATGGCGAACCTTTTGAGCTCAGCGTGTCAGCATTTTGAAAAACTCTAACTTAACTCTGGTGCCATGTCACATATAGAAATTTTTTGATATTTGCAACCACAGTAAAACAAAGACTTATATTTTTGATATTTATTTTATATATTTAAATGCCATTTAACAAAGAAAAATCAACCAAAAAAATGAGTTCGTGTGTCACCTTTGACATGCGTGTCATAGGTCGCCATCATTGCTATAGACTGTATGAAGAAAGTAGAAGATGGGAAGTCTGATGAACCTAGGCTCATGCATGGAGGACACAAAATAAAAAGCATGCAAAATATGAGAAAGATGTAAAATTTACTTTCATGTCCTGGCTGGTGTCGCTCAGTTGGTTGAGCATCATTCTGTGTACCAAAAGGTCGCCTGTTTGATTCTGGGTCAGGGTACATGCCCAGGTTGCGGGTTTGAATCCAGTTGGGGTACGTGCAGGAGGCAACCGATTGATGTTTCTCACATCAATGTTTCTCTCTCTCTCTCTCTCTCTCAAACCAATAAAAATGTTTAAAAAAATCTAGTTTCATAATGTATTGTTTTCCTTTTCCTTAATTGCCTTCTATAATTAGGTGGCTTCAAGACTAGACATCCTTGAAAATTCCACATTTTACATTTTATTTTTTTAATATATTTATTGATTTTTTACAGAGAGGAAGGGAGAGGGAGAGTTAGAAACATCGATGAGAGAGAAACATCGATCAGCTGCCTCCTGCACACCTCCTACTGGGGATGTGCCCGCAAGCAAGGTACATGCCCTTGACTGCAATCAAACCTGGGACCTTTCAGTCTGCAGGCCAACGCTTTATCCACTGGTCCAAACCGGTTAGGCCACATTTTACATTTTAATTTCAATTTTGACTTTCTGGAATTAAATGGAATATACTAGCACCTTTGCTCATATACTTCCCTATTCCCAGAATGTCTTCCTCACCAATTTATGCCTGTTATTTTAAGAGATAAGTTAAGGTTTATATCTTCCCAGAAGACTTCTGTATTAAGTCCCTAATTTGTTCATGGTTGTATTTCATGATTCATTCAGTTACCAGTCTGAATACTATCAAAAATTTAATTATGTTTAGATAACATACGTGTACATTTATCTTCCCAACTAGATTGGTTTTACCTTGGGGAGATGAATGAAAATGATCTTTGGATTTCTTAACATTAGATTCAGGTACAGAAAACCATCTACACTAATAAAAGAGAAACATGGTAATTAGCGTACGACCGCTACCCTTTTCATTGGCTAATCAGTGAGTATATGCAAATTAACTGTCAGCCAAGATGGCGGCTGGCAGCCAGGCACTGAAGCGAGCAGGGAGGCTTGATTGCTGCAGTGAAGGAGGACTCCAATGTTCCCTGCCTGCGCTGCCGGCCTCTGAGCTACAACTCTAAGCAACTATGTACTATGTTGCAAACATAGAAGATAAACAAAACCCCAGAAACCGGCTTTCAGTCAGCCGGGCTTTAGCAACATTGTATCCATGTTTTCAGCAGCGAGGCCTCAGAGCTAAAGCTGGCCCAGAATAAAAAAAAAAAAAAAAGAAAACAAGGAAGGAGCGGTTGGAAGCTTCAGTCACTCGCTTCGGGAAAACAGCCCTCAGCCCCTCACCCAGACTGGCCAGGCACCCCAGTGGGGACCCCCACCCTGATCCAGGACACCCTTCAGGGCAAACCAGCCGGCCCCCACCCGTGCACCAGGCCTCTATCCTATATAGTGAAAGGGTAATATGCCTCCCAGCACCGAGATCAGTGGAGCAGCGAGGTTCCCGGCACCGGGATCAGCGTGACAGGGGGCAGCGCCCAAACCCCCTGATTGCCCTCTGTGTGTGACAGAGGGCGGGGCCACAACCTCCCTATCCGCCCTGCTCTGTGCCTGATAGGGGGGAGCTCCCCAACCCCCTGATTGCCCCGCAGCTCTGTGTTTGACAGGGGTGCAGCGCACCAACCCCCTGATTGGCCCTGCTCTGTGTGTGACAGGGTGCGGCGCCCCCCCACCCCCCCCCCACGGGCCCTGCTCTGTGCGTGACAGGGTAGAGCCATAACCTCTCCATCGGCCCTGCCCCGAGTGTGACAGGTGCGGCGCCCCAACCCCCTGATCAGCCCTGCTCTGTGGGTGATAAAGAGGCGGCGCCCCAAACCCCCTCCACGGGCCTTGCTCTGTGTGTGACAGGGTAGAGCCATAACCTC
>NW_005871360.1:980411-984548 GCF_000147115.1 Myotis lucifugus
GCACTTAGGATTGGGCCTGCCTTCTGCCACCCGGGAGCCGGCCTAAGCCAGCAGGTCGTTATCTCCCGAGGGGTCCCAGACTGCGAGAGGGCACAGGCCAGGCTTGGGGACCCCCCCTCCCCCCCCCCATTGCACAAATTTTTGTGCACCGGGCCTCTAGTCTATATATATAAAAGCCTAAGTGACCAAACGACTGATTGCTATGACACGCTTTGACCACAGGGCTCAGACGCTCAATGCAGGAGCTGCCCCCTGGTGGTCAGTGCGCTCCCACAGCAGGAGTGTCGCTCAGCTGACTGATGGGTGCTGGACACTGGGCTCATGGCTGGTGAGCACTGCTGCAGCAGCACAAGCCTCTCCCGCCTCTGTGGCAGTGTGCTACTGAGTGGCAGTGGCGGCAGGTGCAGTGGGGCCGCAATGAGTGGGAGTGGTGCGGCACCTGGCCACCTGCCACTTTGCACACTACTACATGCCTCAGGGGATGTCGGACTGCTGGTTTCGGCCTGATCAGCAGACCAGGCCAAAACCGGCAGTATGACAACCCTCCCAGGGGTCCTGTATTGCGAGAGGGTGCAGGCCAAGCTGAGGGACCCCACCGGTGCACGAATCCGTGCACCAGGCCTCTAGTGAGGTAATAAAACAAACCCACTTGCAAGTCATTCCAGAAAGAAGAAGGGAGGTAAAACACATTTCTGAAAATGTGGCACATTGTATTAAAAAATAAGACTTATTCATGAAACAATCGGTATTTCTACTTTAGAACTATAAATTAAAATCCATGTCATTTTTAATACATGTAATTTCTTTTGGAGTTGAGGTGGGGGGAAAAATCAGTTCCAGCATGGGCAATTGCACAATCTTCTTTATTCTATAAGCACTGATAGCCTGTACTCCATTTCACTGTTTCAAATACCTATTACCATTGCTATTTTCCCTCCCATTCCACTTCCCTCAAGAGGCTGAATTATAGAGTAAGATACTTGCTTATATACTTAGGTAGTCAGAAACATAGTTAATGCCAGGCAAAATTTACTTGTCAATATCAAAGTAGCTCAATATTTTCCCCTAAAAATTAATGAAGCAAATGAATAAAGCAATAAAATGAGGATAAAACAAAACTGCTATGACTAATAAAAGACTATAAAGTTATGTATTATAGAACACTAGATAACCTTTTAATCCCATATTAAAAGAAGAGAGACAATGCATCATAGCTATACATTTTATTTATTCAAAATCACCTCTACCCAAAGGAGGTGAGTGATAACGTACCTGATATGATGGCACTGAAGGGTAGGGGATGACCACTCCTTGAATCTGATTTCCTATGCTGTTGGGTTGGCCACCAACCAGGCTCTGACTCTGGGGTTGCTGAATTCCAACTATTCCTTGGTAGTTTTGCTGCTGGTTGGGCATAACTTGATAACCTGTAATGACACAATGAGTTAAATCCTGTTTTGAATTTATTTAATCTAGTAGGGTGTTTTTGTACTTTAAGCAAGTAATTTGTGTTCTAAAATGATAGAATTTTGTTCTAAACAACAAATTTCAAACAACCTTCTATTATGAGAGCTAACATTGAAAAGATTTACTATGTAGGTAACCAAAGTCAGCTACATTTTTTTTCTCCCTTAAAATACATTCTAATGAAATTTGTGTACAAAGATTCTCTTTGTAGCTGTAGAAATTTATAGGGTTACAGACTTGGATTACACAGACAATTACTATTTAGTATGTATTAAAATATTATTACAACTAGTTTCTGGGGACCAGGAGTAGCTACATAATTTGTGGGGCCAGTGCAAAAAAAAAAAGTAGGGCACCTTGCTAAAAAATTGAGGTTTTCGTATTGGTAATAGAACATTGCTTTAAGCATGGGGCCCCGTGTAGCTGCATGCCCATGAAGCTGGCATTTCTGGGGGCCAAAAAAAGAAGGAAGGGGGCCACTTTTACAGAATGTTTGTATGTTTTTTTTTAAAAAAAATCACACTAAGATATAAATCCTTATATTAGGAATGTGTCAAGGGCACAAGGAAAATGGAGTCATTTAGCAATTTTTAAAAAAGATTATTTCTTTATTGTATTAAGGTCACTAGACAGAGAAACAGATGCTCAATGAGATTAATCTACCAGAAGTCACAAATCAAACAAAAAAGGACAATACTTCTCTACCCTGTTGGTAACTGAAGTAGTCAGTTAAGACTATAAATTTACTTTTATCGACTGAATTTATCAGTTATTTAAATAAGAATCTGAAATAAGTTTTGAGTAGTGAATATGAATTGTATTTTGTCTCCTGAACCTAAGAAGATTCCTTATGTAAACCAATTAGTTTAAGACTTATATACATTATTAAAAGCTACAACAAATCCTGGTAAAAAAAAAAAAAAAAAAGGGTCCAGCTGGCGTGGCTCAGTGAATGTCGACCTATGAACCAGAAAGTCATGGTTTGATTCCTGGCCAGGGCATATGCCCAGGTTGTGGGCTTGATCCCCAGTGTGAGGCATGCAGGAGGCAGCCAATCAATGATTCTCTCTCATCATTGATGTTTCTATCTCTCTCTCCCTCTCCCTTCCTCTCTGGAATCAATAAAAATATATTTAAAAAAAAAAGGAAACCAGATAAAAATAAATAACTAACCTTCTAGTTTAAGGGTATTTAAAAATTTCTACAAAGATGAACCAAACTATGACATTGCCTATAAACACTTCCATAATTGAAGGTCAGTGAAATGATTTCTCTGACAACACCACTAATATATTTTGCTATCTTATAAATATCAGTTTACATTTTCATCCTTGTTAATCCCTACAGCAACAGAAATGGCAAAGACCCCACCTTAAGTAGTAGACAACAGCATGACTATAGTTCCCCAGAAGCCTTGATGATTCTGCTCAAAGATTAAATAACTAAATAAAATCTAGCAGTAACCTTCCCTAAAAATGTAACTATAAAGTATATCTGGTAACTAAGCAATATATTAACAACAACAAAGTAAAAATCAAGTTATAGTGAATCCTTTCATATTTCTATGGCAACAGTGCTTTATGACCACAATTCAAATGACTTTTCACCAATCTAACTTTATACAAGAAATGTGTATTCTAATCCTTATCTGTAATAAGTGATTGACAATATACTGTTTCTTAAACCTTACCCCCTGTGAATTTCGTATAATACTTAAACTTGTAGGCAGATAAAGGACAAGCAGAAGAAACTTCTTTCTGTTCTTTAGTATAGTTAATATTCAACCCTATTTTCAGTTTATCAAATGACAAGTATTTGAAATTAATACCCTAAATACCAAAACACTGTAAAAAAATATACTGACATGCTTCCACACCTAGGGAAATAAAGGGCAGGAATTGAAAATGGGATGTGAATATAATATGTTTTCTTGTGTCCGAAGTGCCACCTCTAAACACACCCATTACCCCCCGCCACACACACACACACACACACACACACACACACACACACACACACACAGGCATGCATGTATATATTCCAGCATTAGAATATTAGAATTTGGGCCTAGCCCTAACTGGTTTTGCTCAGGGGTTAGAGCCTCGGCCTGGGAACTGAAGGGTTGTAGGTTCAATTCTGGTCAAGGGCACGTACCTTGGTTGCAGCCCCAGCCCCAGTCAGGGAGTGTGTAGGAGGCAAGGAATCAATGTGTCTCACATCAATGTTTCTCTCTCTGTTTCTCCTCCTCTCTTCCACTCTCTCTACTGATCAATGATTCTCTCTCATCATTGATGTTTTTATCTCTCTTCCTCTCCTGTCCTCTCTGAAATCAATAAAAATATACTAAAAAAAAAAGAAAAAAAAAGAAAAAAAATACCATCGGGGTGAAGATTAACAAAAACAAAACAAAAAAGAATTTAGAACCAAAGGACTTGTATTCACACATATTAGTATAACCAATGGACAGAGACACTGGGGGTGGTGGTGGTGTGGGGGCTTGCCCGGGATGGGAATGGCGGGTAGGGGGAGGGTCAATCGGAGGAAAAAGGAGACATATGTAAAACTTTAGACAAAAAAAAAATGTTGCTGACAAAAAAGAATTTGGTCTTAGTTCTTTATAGACTAACTTTTTTTTTACATCCAAATCTTTATTGTTCAGATTATTACATT
>NW_005871360.1:984648-1023221 GCF_000147115.1 Myotis lucifugus
CAGTTCCCGCCCCACCCTCCGCCCTCACTCCCCACCCACTGTCCTCATCATAGGTGCACGATTTTTGTCCAGTCTCTTCCCGCATCTCCCACACCCCTTTCCCCCCAAGAATAGTCAATCCATTCCCTTTCTATGTCCCTGGTTCTATTATAATCACCAGTTCATTCTGTACATCATATTATTTATTCACTTGATTCTTAGATTCACTTGTTGATAGATGCATGTATAGACTAACTTCTTATAATGCACTCGTCAGAATTACAGCCCACTAAAATTTAAAAGAAAAATGTGGACACCTGGCAGAATTCAGTGTAATATACCTTGACTAAGAAATCCCCCTAAAAAACTTCAAGTAATTTTCAACTTACTTTTGTAGTTTATTCACAACATTTTCAGTTACAGGATGCAACTTTGGAAAAAAAAAAATTAAAAGAAAAGAAAAAAAGAAAAAAAAAACCAGTTTATGTGCAAATGTGCTTCTGATTTCCTTTCCCTAAATTTACTAATGTCCCTCAAAAGTTCTGCTTCCTGTAAACTTAAAACTAAATAATTAATAGTTAATTGGTTATTTTAAAAATTCAATGTGAAAACTTTAAATTTATGAGTATTTCAATAAAATACTTGATTCACCTTGGAAGCCTTTCACCTAAAATTCTCTTAAGAAAAGAAAGTCTGACTCAGAAAGCTTTCAACAGCTGCAGATTTCATGTCATAGTGGTTTAATGTAGAGTCATTCAGATTCCTGAATGCTACTGAATATCCATTAATATCCATGATTACTAAAAGGGATAGACACACACACACACACATATATATGCACATATCCACAAAACATCATGCACATTTTGAAAATGTGAAAACATAACATGACATCTAAAACATGTGACTCCAGCACCTAGGCATTTGCTACAGATAGCTGTAAAAAGAATGCTGTGAGCCCAGGGTGTGTCTGGTGGGTGATATAAAGATCAGTAAGACATGGTGCCTATCTTTTCAATTAGATATTCTTAGCCATGATACTGTACAGGGTAGCAGAATAAATAGGGTCTTATAAAAATACGAGGGATAAATTAATCCTGACTGAAATGAGGTGGTGACATTGGGCTTGGACTTAAAGAAAAAGAAAAAAGTCTGGAAAAGTAAAAAAATGAATAAAATACTTGAGGGACAGGGCCCAGTCAGGAGGGGCTGGATATGGTATACGGAATGAAAAGTAGATGAGGTAGAATAGAATATTGGTGGAGAACCAAACAGTTTACAAGTGAAAGAACAATGAGAATAAAACAGAAGTTCTAGATTTTAAAGATTGGGAAAATAGAAAAATAACTAATATTAGTACTTCATTCAGAAGCAACATAAGAACACAGGAACATGATCTTAAATAATAGTGAAGCTATTAAAAATAAGAATGCCAAGCACTTTAAAAGAAAATATCTTCTTTAAACTCATTTTAATCTCATAATTTTATTCATTGTCTTATTTCACATCTCTTAAAACTCTATAGTTAATCTACATATATAAAAGCCCATTAACTGGACCGGTGGAATGACCAGAACGACCGGTGGCTATGATGTGCACTGCAGCAGCCAACCAGTCTGATCCGGACCCCGATCGCACCCTTGCTCCACCCCCCCTCCCCCGCCTGCTCAGCCCCCGACTGGCCCCCAACACCGCGATCAAGGGCGGGGCCGGCCAGCCAATTGCCTGCAGCCCCTCCCCCCTGCTGACCCTGTTCAATGGTTCTCCATCAGGGTGGGCAGCCAGACCCCACCTGTGCAAGAATTTGTGCACCGGGCCTTGGGCCTCTAGTATAATTGTTCTATTTGCTCACTCATGGTTCTAATTGTTCTAATTGTTCACTCATGGTTTTTGTATAGCTCTAAAAAATCCTGAAATATGGTGTGCTTTTTAAGGGTGAGATTAGAAATAACAAACAAAACCCCTCAAAACACTCATATCAGTTATCAGATAGCCAAGCACTCAATATTTATGCTTACTGGTTAAACAATAGAGAAAAGCATATTCTTAACAGAATGAAATAAAAATAATATATATTAAAATCATAAGAGACATATAATGATTATAGAGGATAGGCTCTTATGCATAAGGGAAGGTGTTGCATTTGGAGAGCAGCATGGGCGGTTCACCTACAGTGACAAGTGGGAAGATGTTGCATATGGAAAGGTGTCTTTTAACAGAAACATACAGGGTGACATCAGAGGAATGGTGGTGTGAGAGATCCCCTTGAAATTCCAATTGGAATAGCTATAACTCAACAAGATCCCTGGTCAACATAAAGCACGCCTGAAAGATCTGTGCACTGAAACATGTAAAGGTGGGCAAGTGGGAATAAAAGGGGAGGCTGAGAAGGGAGAAGGGCTGAGACAAGCTATGAATGTAGCCCTGTAGCCAGGAGCTCATGGTGGGGCTCAGCCTGGAGAAGGGAGGAATCCAGTTGTGGCTGAAGGGGTTATGGCTGGCACTCCCTTCAGCCGGAAGGAGCCAAGAGATTAGGTGGGCATTCCGACAGGTGCACGGGAGAGCAAGTGCAGGTGCATGGGAGAGTAACTGCAGTTTTCAGGCCATTGGCATTCTAGGCAGAGAAACAAATCCATGGAGCCCTGCTCCCCACGCCCCCCCCCCCCCCCCCCCGTGAGCCTCCTATGGACTTGGTGTCCAGTTACGGAGCATATTACCTGCAAACCCAATAACTTGTACTACAGATTCACTTTTTCCCTGAGCAAAGGGTGTACTCCGCAACTGGCCCTAGGTTGGGGCATGGGGGGGGGGGGAACCCTGGAAAGGTCCAAGGTCACCATTATTGGGAGGGCAAAACAACAAATAAGCTGGCCAGTTTCTCCAGAGACCCAACCTCCATGCATCGAGGCTACACTAAGGGCTTCAGAGGACAGCACTGAGATTTCACAGAGCTAAAAGAATCTTGTGATTCAGCCCTGGCCAGGTAGCCTTGCTGGTTAGAGGGGCATCGTGATATGCCAGGGTTGTGTGCTTGAGCCCTAGTCTGGGCACATACAAGACACAACCAATGAATGCATGAATGGGTGAAAAAACAGATGTGTCTGGCTGGTTCGTTCTCTCTCTCTCTCTCTCTCTCTCTCTCTCTCTCTCTCTCTCTCTTCCTAAAATATAACAACAATAAAAAACACTGAGTCAGTGTCACCTACCGGGGAAGAAGAGAAAGACCTTTTCGTATTAATCTGCTAGAAAAGCACCACTCATACCTAGATGCCTAGACAAGGATGCAATCAGTCAAATACTGTGAAAAACCAAGGTAAAAAGGCAACTCAGGAAAAGAGAAAGTATACAGAAAAAACAAACTTAATAACATGGAAATATGTGAAATAAATGACAGAGAATTCAAGATGGCAGTTCTGAAAATAGTCAATGAAATGGGAGAATATATATAGAGAAGCAATTTAATGTGCTCAGAAAACAAATCAAAGAACAAAATGAGTACTTTACCAAAGAGATTAAAACATTTAAAAAGAACCAAATAGAAATTCTAGAGATGAAAAACTCTATAAAAGAGATCAAAATTAGCCTGGCTGATGTGGCTCAGCGGTTGAGCATTGAGCTATGAACCAGGAGGTGACTGTTCTATTACCAGTCAGGGAACATGCCCGGGTTATGGACTTGATCCCCAGTGGGGGGCGTGCGGGAGGTGGCCAATCAATGATTCTCTGTCATCATTGGTGTTTCTATCTCTCTCTCCCTGTCCCTTTCTTTCTGAAATCAATAGAAAGTATATTAAAAAAAAGAAAGAATTCCCAAGGCAGCCAGGGAAAAGAAGAAAGAAGCCTATAAAAGAAAGCCTTATCATTAGTCTTTTCAGCAGAAACTCTACAAGCCAGAAGAGACTGGAACCAAATATTCAAACTACTGAAAGAGAGAAATTACAGCCAAGAATAATATAGCCAGCCAAATTATCCTTTAAATATGAAGGAGGAATAAAGGCTTTTCCAGACATACAGAAGCTGAGGAAATTTATCACCAGAAAACCGCCATTGCACGCAATAATCAAGAGGGTTATTCTACCTGAAACAAAGAACAAAAGGTCACAAAACTATAAGTAAGACCACTAAAAAACTTAACAGCATAAGCAGGGATAATTTATGACAACAAAAACAGAAAAGGGGAGGGATAAAGGTATGAATTTGCAAAGGAGGATGGAGATCAGATGCATTCAAAAGAAAAAGGACTACTGTATATATGAAACTTCATTTTTCATAAAACATAATGATAACAACACACAAAAAAACCTAAAACTGACACACATAGCTTACAAAAAGAGGAAACAGAAAGAAGAGGCAGAGTAGCAGATTGGATCAAAAAACAAAACACAACAATATGCTGCCTTCAGGAGACACATCTAAGCTGCAAAGACAAAGTTAGACTCAAAGTGAAAAGGTGAAAAATGATTCTCCAAGTAAACACCATTCACAGAAAAGCAGGTGTAGCCATACTTACACCCGATAAAAGAGATTTCAAGAAAACAAAGGTAACGAGAGACAAAGATAGACATTTTATAATAATGGTTACTATATCAAGAAGACATAATACTTTCTTTTTTAAATATTTTTTTTATTTATTTCAGAGAGGTAGGGAGAGGGAGAGAGAGATAGATACATCAATGATGAGAGAGAATCATTGATTGGCTGCCTCCTACACACCCCATACTGGGGATTGAGCCCGCAACCCAGGCATGTGCCCTGACTAGGAATCAAACCATGACCTCCTGATTTATAGGTTGATGCTCAACCACTGAGATACTCCGGCTGGGGCGACATAATACTTCTTTATATGCACTCAATCAGGGAGCACCAAAATAAATAAAGCAACTACTAACAGAATTGAAGGGAAAAACAGAAAAAAACACAATCATAGTTAGGACCTTAATATTCCAGTGACAGCTCTAGATAGATCATACAAACAGAAAATCAATAAAGAAGTATCGGCCTTAAATTAAACTTTACACCAAATGGACATAAATGACATTTACAGAGCCTATCATCCCAGAACATCAGATTATACATTCTTCTCTAGTGCATGTGGAACATTCTCAAGGATAGACCACATGTTTTGTCACAAAACTAGCCTCAACAAATTTCAGATTAAAATCACACCAAGAATATTCTCTGACCACATGCTTTGAAATTCAAAATCAACTGCAAAAAGGCAGTAAAGAAACCCATAAGTATAAACAATATACTACTAAAAAATGACTGGGTCAAAGAAGAAATAAAAAATATAGAGAGACAAACAAGAATGACAATAGACTTATCAAAATTTCTGGGATGCAGCAAAAGCAGTAATAAAAGGGAGGTTTATATAAAGGCCTATCTCAAGAAACAAGAGAAATCCCAAGTAAACAACCTAACATTTTATCTCAAAGAACTAGAAAAAGAACAAAAACAACCCAAAGTCAGCAGAAGAAAGGAAATAATAAAAATTAGAGTAGAATTGGGTAGCTCCTGCTGGGTGGCCTTAGGCAGTGGCTGACTTTGCACCTCCTTGGAGATCCAAGAGCAAGTATACCCAGTGGTCAGTGTGAGACCATACTAGATTACAACTCTTCACATCCATAAGTGACACACTCAAGGGGAAGACTCAGTGAGCACCAAAGCCCCACTGAAGCAAGTCCTGCCCCATAAGGGTGTCTCCTGCACAGCAGCTCTTCCATTGTAGACACAGCTGGTCCTCACAGCCAATTGGCCTGGAGGTCAATTCCTCCCAGTGATACCAACAGCAATCAATGTTCAACTATAAGACTGTGCACACAACCTACAAAGGGGTGCACCTGGAGTGTTCATTTCAGGTGACTGGGGAGTAGGCCCTATAGGACATCTACTACACAAGGCCAATCTATCAACTCAAGGCGACTTGGCAGCTACCCAATACATAGAAACAAACACAGGGAAGCAGCCAAAATGCAGAGACAAAGAAACATGTCACAAATGAATGAAATGGAAGAAAGCAAACTACTGGATATAGAGTTCAAAACCAGTTATAAGATTACTCAAGAATCTTCTAGAAACCTCCAAGGGACTTAGTGAGACTTTCAAGGATCTTAGTGAGAATGCAAAAAACAAAACAAAATATAACAAAAAACAATAAAAAAAGAAAAGAAAAGAAAAGGGACTAGTCAGAAATTAAGCATACACTGACTGAAATAAAGAATAATATACAGGGATTCAACAGTATACTAGAGCAGTGGTCGGCAAACTGCGGCCCCTTGAGTGTGGCTCTTCCACAAAATGCCATGTGCGGACGCACACATACAGTGCGATTGAAACTTCGTGGCCACACTCAAGGGGCCAAAGAGCCGCATGTGGCTCGCGAGCCGCAGTTTGCTGACCACTGTACTAGAGGATCCTGAGAATCAAATCAACAATTTAAAATATGAGGAAGCAAAAAACACCCAACCAGAAGAGCAAAAAGAAAAAAGAATCCAAAAATATGAAGATAGTGTAAGGAGCCTCTGGGACAACTTCAAGCATACCAACATCCGAATTATGGGGGAGCCAGAAGAAGAGAGAGAGCAAGATATTGAAAACCAATTTGAAGAAATAATGACAGAAAACTTCCCCTACCTGGTGAAAGAAATAGATTTATAAGTCCAGGAAGCACAGAGAACCCCAAACAAGAGGAACTCAAAGAGGACCACACCAAGACACATCATAATTAAAATGCCAAGGGCAGAAGACAAAGAGAGAATCTTAAAAGCAGCAAGAGACAAGCAGTTACCTACAAGGACGTTTCCATATGACTGTCAGCTGATTTCTTAACAGAAAGTATGCAGGCCACAAGGGAATGGCAAGAAATATTCAAAGTGATGAATAGCAAGGACCTACAACCAAGATTACTCTACCCAGCAAAGCTATCATTTAGAATTGAAGGTCAGATAAAGAGCTTCACAGACAAGAAAAAGCTAGAGGAGTTCATCACCACCAAACCAGTATTATATGAAATGCTGAAGGGTATTCTTTAAGAAGAGAAGAAGAAGAAAAAGGTAAAGATAAAAAATTATGAAGAACAAAGTGACAACAAATACATATCCATCAACAAGTGAATCTAAAAATCGAATGAATAAAAAATCTGAGGAACAGAATAAACTGTTGAATGTACTAGAATCAGGGGCATGGAAATGGAGTGGACTGACAATTCTCGGGGGTAAGGGGGTGTGGGAAGTGCGGGAAGAGATTGGACAAAGATCTTATATGCATGTATGAAGTACCTATGGACGCGGACAGTGGGGTGGCGAGGGCCTGGGGTGGGGTGGGAACTGGGTGGAGAGGAGCTATGGAGGGGAAAAAATTAGAATAGAATTGAATGAACTAGAGAACAAAATGACTATACAAAAAATTAATACAATAAAGAGCTGTTTTTTATTTTTTCAGATATATTTTATTAATTTTTTACAGAGAGGAAGGGAGAGGGATAGAGAGTTAGAAACATCGATGAGAGAGAAACATTGATCAGCCACCTCCTGAACACCCCCTACTGGGGATGTGCATGCAACCAATGTACATGCCCTCGACTGGAATCGAACCCAGGACCCTTCAGTCTGCAGGCCGATGCTCTATCCACTGAGCCAAACTGGTCAGGGCATGAGCTGTTTTTTAAAAAAAGACTTATAAAACTGACAAACCCTGGCTAGACTCACTAAGGAAAAAAGAGAAAAGACTCATACAGACAAAAAACCAGAAATGAAAGACAAGTTACCACAGACATTACAGATATACAATAGATCACACTAGAATACTATGAAAGACTACATGCCACCAAATTCAATAACCTAAAAGAAACAGACATTCCTAGAAATATATGATCTCCTTCGAATGAATCATGAATAACTGGAAAATCTATATAGACCCATCAGTACTGAGGAAATTGTAACAACTATCAAAAACCTCCCCAAAAATAAAAGTCCAGGACTAGATGGCTTCACTAGTGAATTCTACCAAATAGTACAAGAAGATTTGATACCTGTTCTTCTCAAACACTACCAAAAAATTAAAGAGGTAATATTTCCTAACACGTTTTATGAGGCCAACATAACCCTGATACCAAAACCTAGCAAGGATAACACAAAAAAAGAAAACTACAGCGCTGGCTGGTGTGGCTCAGCTGGCTGGGCATCATGCTGGGCACCAATGGTTTGACTCCTGATCAGGGCACATGCCTGGGATATGAGCTTGATCCCCAGTGGGGGGCATGCAGGAGATGGATGTTTCTCTCACACCAATGTTTCTTTCTCCCTTTCCCTTCCTCTTTCTTTCAAATCAAAGTAGCATGGTATTGGCAGAAAAATAGACACACAGATCAATGGAACAGAACTGAGAGCTCAGATATAAAACCACATGTATATGGGCAGATGATTTTTCGACAAAGGAGCCAGAAACACAATGGAGAAAAAAAAAGCCTCTTCAATAGGTGAGTAATGGGCATTTTACAAGGCTATAAGGAAGGATTAAGTAAATTTACTTAGAATATATTTAGAGTTTAACTTAACAATCAAAGGATGAGAAAACTCAGCTGATCTCAACTCTACAGCACTTTAAGGAAGAATGTTTCAAGAAGCTAACAGGATAAAAGACTAAATATTTTAGAACAAACTGTATTAGTTTCTCGTGTTTACTCTGGAATTCAGCCCAAACAAAAATTGAGCCCAAAATTCCCATGCCTTTTTACTTAGAATACTACATAATTTTCATTTCTTTGATGCTACATGACATTTATTAGGTTTCAGACACTCTTCTAAGCACTTCATACATGCTAACTCATTTAATGTTCACAAGCTCATGAAACAGGTACAATTTTATCCCCAGTGTTTAGGTAAAGAAACAAAAGCACAGAGCTGTTCATACCTTGTCTAAGGTCACCAGCTGATAAGTGTTGTAGCTAGGATTTTTACACAGCAGTCTGATTCTAAATTTTACTTTTCTCAGGGACAAGTGTTGAAATAGAAAGAATATTCCAGTAAACTTTTCAAATAAGCAGAACACTAACACCTGGCCACTTTCCATTTTGTGAGAATTTTGGTTAATAAAGACTTTTACTGAAGTTTAACAAGATAAATTTAATTATAGGAAAACAGAAAATTACTGTAATAATCAATCAATAGGAAAGTTTTTTTCATATGAATTGAAAATTATTTGTGACAATAAGCATTGTTATCCAAATTAGGAATCAGAGTGAAAGGATGCTGAACAGTCAGTTCATAAGAAAAAAATTTTTTTTATTGATTTTAAAGAGAGGAAGGGAGAGGGGTAGAGAAATAGAAAAATCGATGAGAGAGACACGGATGAGAGAGAAACATCAATTGGCTATGGGGATCGAGTTTGCAACCTGGGCATGTGCCCTGACCAGTAATCGAACCATGACCTCCTGGTTCATAGGTCCATGCTCAACCACTGAGACACACCAGCCAGGTTGAACAGTCAGTTCAGATGGCAGGTATATGAACTTGAGGTCTGAAAAAAGACTAGGTGTCTAAGAGATTATATGACCAGCCAATAGTGTCCTCTCCCTAGAAGGGACTCTCTTTCACTTATTTTGCCCACGGTCCTGGGAAAGGGAAGAGGAGGGTCAAATGGTGACTTATCTCTTGGTCTATGCCTCTCAGCCTAATAATTGCCATGTCAATCTCCAATGTTCCTCTTTGGGCTTTAGCTTTGCTATTTTGTCTGAAATGCTGCCTTTGCTCAAAAGGTTTACCCTGTTGCCATATTTCATGAGTAGACAAGATTTATCTAGTAGAATTTTCATAAGTTTGCCTTTCTTCTCCACAATTTGAGTTGCTTTGCCAAGAAGGCAGACCTTACTATTGCAAACAAATTTTTTAAATGGTACATATAAAAAATTGAAAGAAAAAATTAATGTACTGTATTTGAGGAGGTAGGATTATGTGTGATTAAAGTAAATTCTTCTTTCCTGTATTTTCCAGTTGTTATGGTATGTTTTACTTTTATAAGGAGAAAATAAATCCGTTTTAAAGGCAACCCCCCCCAAAACAAACAAACAAACCAACAAACAAACAAACAAACAAACATACAACTTCAGCCCTAGCTGGTTTGGCTCAGGGGACAGAGCACCGGCCTGGGGACTGAAGGGTCCTGGGTTTGATTCCAGTCAAGGGCACATGCCGGGTTGTGAGCTTGATCCCCATTAGAGGGTGTGCAGGAGGCAGCCAATCAATGATTCTCTCTCATCATTGATGTTTCTATCTCTCTCTCCCTCTCCCTTCCTCTCTGAAATCAATAATAATAATATATATATAAAGATACAAGCTCAGATAATCACATTAGTTGACATATTAAATTATATAGTATTTTCTATCTAAGTGCTACTGAAATTTGTATGTGGAAAAATGAAGATTTGGGTCTTGGCATACTTAATATTGGATTTGTTAATTTTTGAAGCAATTGGTCAACAGATTCAGTTACTTCAAAGGTCATTAACAAAGGGGAGGAGTTTTGCATTCTCATCTACTTGGCCAGATCTAGTTCAGACTGTTTAAGTATGGTTAAAGGTGAGGGAGAGCTTTGGAAACAGTTGCATTAAATCTTTTTGGGGATTAGAATATATTCTATGAAGCTCTCATCCCTTCCTACTTCAAACACCTCTGCAATGGACTAAATTTATGTCTCCCCCAAATTCCTATGTTGAATATGGGGGAGACAATTCCCAAGGTAACAGTATGAGGAAGTGGGGTCTTTTGGAGGAGATTAGGTCATGTGGGAAGAGCCCTCATGAATTGGATTAGTGCTCTTATAAAGGAGATCACAGAGAGATCCCTTAACCATGTGAAGACACAGGGAAAAGGCACAGTCTATAAACCAGGAAGCAGGTTCTCACTGGACACTGAATCTGCTGGTGCGTTAACCTTGAAATTCTCAGATTCCAGAACTGTGAGAAAGAAAAGTTTTGTTGATATAAATGTGTATGCGTGTGTGTGTGTGTGTGTGTGTGTGTGTATGTAAAAGAAGTCAGACTTTACCCCAGTGGGTCAATGCCACTTTTAACCTGGACACCTTGTGTACAAGGGGGTATATTTTGTATCATGGGTGAAGTCTTGACGTTTTGTGAAGCAATGGCTCTTTTCTATATACTGAATAGCTTTATAATAATTTTTACATTCAAGGCAGGAAAACGCACCAGGTTTGACCCACATTGAGCAGGAAGCTGTCAGGGCCTGCTCAATGAGGAATCTTTCTAAGGCTGTTACAGAAAAAAAAAAAAAAAGGCACCATTTAACATTTGATGTTTTGTATAACTGGCACCTCACCCAGGAGGCAAATTCTATTCCCATTAGGACAGGAACCTAAACTGTTTTCCAGCAGTGAAATGAGATGTCAGACTATTCACGATTCATTCCAATAATTACAACAAACAAACAACAACCCAATAACTGGTCAAGAAGTATATAATTTTGGAGTACACTTTCTAAAGAGCAAGACATTAAAAGTTGCAATAAGATTACTGAACTTTTTCAGATGACCTAAGACCATGGCTCTATACTGTTTAAAGTTACTATATTCATTAGCAAAACTAGAAATATTCAGTTGGAAAGCACCAAAAACAAATAAAATATCCACAACACCATTCCACTAATCCAATGAAAGATAAGAACCTTACTATTGTCTTTTTAAGACAAAATCATTAATAAAATAACTTATTAGTCACATAAAAGATCATCTAATTAAGGACATGCCTCACTTTATGCACACTTCCTTAATAAAATGTACATCTTAAAGAAGTGTTCAAGATGCTCAAATTCCTCCAAACCTGTGTTTAAACATTCAGGCTGCTGAGCATCAGCTGTTACAGTGTCACTCAGAGAAGTGGCACAGTACTTCGGGTGTATTATGTAATTATTCAGACAAAGGAAAGGGAGAGACAGAGTACTGATAGTTTCAAAAGTATAGTTTGAAGACTGTCAAGTATGAGAAAAAAAATCCAATGATCTGGAAAAGAGGAGAAGGTGGAAGATTAGGAAGAATGAAGAGTCCTAGAGAATGAAAAGTACCATTACATTTAAAATGTACTACAAGCCCTAACCAGTTTGGCTCAGTGGATAGAGTGTTGGCCTGTGGACTCAAGGGTCCCAGGTTTGATTCTGGTCAAGGGCATGTACCTTGGTTGTGGGCACATCCCCAGTTGGGGGTGTGCAGGAGGCAGCTGATTGATGTTTCTAACTCTCTATAACTCTCCCTTCCTTTCTGTAAAAAATCAATAAAAAATATATTTAAAAAAATGAAATGTACTACAAGAAGAGTATTCCCAATATTAGGACACTCAACATATGACCAACTTGGCTACTATATCTAAATTACTCTTTCTTCAATAAAAAGTGTGTTTCAGTATATCAGAATTAACAAAAAAAATCCTTCCTGTCATATATTTGGATTTAATCTAGAAGTTAGAGGAAAACAGATATCTTTTATAGAAATTTGTGTCAATATTGTGGGAAAACATCTGTTTTGTAAAGCAAGCAATGCCAATTTAAGAGGTACCAACAGAATAAACATCCAAGTCTCAATATAGGTGTCATTTAACAATGCCATTCTCCTTTGTTAAAGGACTATATGTTGCCATATTATCCCATTTCTTCCAGCACTTTCAGAGGAAAGCACAATCGATTCTGCAAGCTGAGAGAACTAGGACAATATAAATTGATGGCTCAGGCACATCCCTGGAGGGTTCAAAGAATATTCTATTTTTAACTCCCTTTCACGTCAACAGAAAAGTGAGCAAGGAAATAGCATGTTCAGCAGAAAAGTATTGCCTAGGCTGTAACAGGCTAGTTTTATTTTATATAGGTGACCTGAACTAGCATTTGTGTTAAAGGAAAGCATTCTTAATATGAATTAGACATAATTAGAAAGATAAAAAGAATTGAAGAACTATTTAGTCAGAATAGCCATAAATTTAAGGTTTATTAAATTTTTTGATTAATTTTTTTTTGCAATTAAACTTGTATAGCTGAAGCAATGTGAGAGTAGTTTTTTTGAGGAGTAATTTTGCCAACTTTAAATTTATTGGCAACTAGGTATTTACAGGACAATTTAAAAGATGTGCTTCTAAATAATCAAATCCTCAAGTTTTTGAGGGTTCCTGGTCTGTCTTATGTATGTGGCACTATTTTAGTGAGCAGGCAAGTTCAACTAGCCCCTTAAGTAAATTTGGAGGAAGACACACTTGCCAGCAAACCTTCACTATTCTTTCTCCTCTATATCACCCTCTGGACTCCTACCTCTGTGCCTGAAGTAAACATAAATACAAACACCAAAAAAAAAAAAAAAATCTAATAAAAACAGCCACAGAGATTACAGCTCACAGCTATTTAAATGACAGTCCTATGGAAGAGTCTATACAACTCAAGAAAATCTATGGGTACTTACCAGATACATTTGGCTCCAGATTTCAGTGGCGGCAGGTTAATGGAGAAGGGAAAAGGGAAATAGGTGGATTTGTAGGTATTATACAATGTCTGAATCTGTGCTGGTCATACAATACTAAGAAATGCTCACAGAATCAATGGAAAAACAATAGCCAAGGCTACCAAATGTAATAATATAAATACAAAATTTCTATTCCTATTACTCCCATCAAAAGTTGTCAGTAAAGAAAATGACTGTGCCCAGAGTCCCTACTTGCCATAGCCAAGTCTTTATTATTAGCACCCCTCCCCTGCTTACCCAACAGGACCCTTTCTTCCTTGCTTGTCTTTTACATTCTAGCTAATTTAAATTTGCATCTTATAATGCTGCCAATATGTTGTGCATCTTAAAGACTATTTATCCTAAAATGTTCCTTCTACATCAAGCATGTCAAACTCAAAGGCTAACACGGGCTAAATAAACAAGGCATGTGGCCTGTGGGCCACGAGTTTGACATGCTTGTTCTACACAGTGCAGTTCATCAGGACCCTACTATAGTCTGCAGGTAATAAAACTTAATCAGTTTGGAACCACATGGTTCTGAGTTATGTGAAAAGCTGAGACTAAAGATATAATGCATTTATATTCTTTGAATTTATTTATCAACTGGTTGCAAAACTAAAATGATATTTAGTTTTACAGGGTCATTTTGCTTTCCACATGCATACAAAATCACAGTTTAGAAAAAACACACAAATGGAATTATATCCCTGGTCGGAGCCCAAGTAGCTTCAAATGATTTTTAGGTATCTTATTTTATGGCATGCTTTAATGCATAATAATCCTAAAAAGTTATATAGCAATAGGAAAAGAGATATATTTGCCTTTTGCTAATGAGTTTGGCATACTTAAGAAATTAAATTTAAAAAATATTTTTTAATTAATTTCAGAGAGGAAGTAAGAAGGAGAGATAGAAATATCAATGATGAGAATCATTAATTGGCTGCCTCCTGTACCAGGAATTGAGCCCACAACCCAGGAAGTACCCTGACCGGGAATCAAACTGTGACCTCCTGGTTCAGATGTCGACATTCAACCACTGAGCCACATTGGGCAAGACATTAAACTTTTAAGAAAAGCTCCAACCAAAACGAATCTGCCATACAAATCTGCTTTGGAAAAGAAATTTAAGCAATAGCTTTCACAAATTTTTAAAAGGTAAATTACATTAAGCCAAGGTTGTCATTTAAATTCAAGTCCCTATTGCTGAGTATGATGCATGATTAACCGGTATTACAATTACAGGAAAATATAAGCAAATGTTAATACCTTAATACAGCAATAAAAAAAAAAAGAAGAAAAATATAAAAAAAGCAGTGGAAACCTGAGTAAAAAGAAGCCAGGAAGCAGCTGAAAAAGAGACCGGTTCACTGTGAGAAATGTAAACCTCTCAGACAGTGCTACGGCCCCGAATCCAACAGCTCAGGAACAAGGCCAATTATTGCAAATATTAAACATATATGGTGAAGCTGCAAACTTTTCAAAAGAGTCATAAGAATGAAAGCAGCTAGATAGAAAACAGCCAGGGCCTCACAAACCTAAAATCTTTGCTATAATTACTACTTGCAGAAAAAGGTTTCTTTATAAGTAGAAACCAAGGTTCTTAAATGTAGTATACTTTATAGTCTCCAAGCTGTAAATGTTATGATAAAGAGTTAGGATAGCAAATCCTTATTGTAACTGGCAAGTAACCAGATCTTTTGAAACTGTTTTTTATATGACTTATTTCTTCATAGTAACTCACTTGCAAACCAAGTCTTCGATATTCCTACCTTTCTGAACTAGAAACGACTCATAAGATAGACACACAGAATCAGGGAACTTTAGGATACACAGAGCCTTCAAAAGAAAACAGAGTAAAACTCCCTTACTTGGAAAACGAGTAAATTGAAACCCAGAGGCTTTAGGTGATACACCTAAAAGGAGTTAAAAATAAATAAGGGCTGCCAGGATTGACTATATTATTTTCTTTCATGTCATATACTACATTGTCCAAAAGCCTTATGTAGCCAGAATTTCTTCTGCTTCTGTTGATAGAGGTTGACTGCCTTGTTTTGAATGACCAGGCTAGTTTCACATTCATAACAAAGGACTTGTTTATTCATTTGTAATGTAAGTACTAATTTCAATTCAGTTCCCATAACAGACTGGTGGTTTATTGTCAAGGAGACCAATAACTGTTGTGGTCCTCTGGCACACACACGAATAAAAGACCAAAGCATTTCATCCTTTCTCTCTGTCTTCAAAAAGGGAAAATAGAGAAAATCCTATAATTCATTGCTCATACCCTACTTGGTCTAAGAATAGTTGATTCACCGAAACCAGTTTGGCTCGGTGGATAGAGCGTCGGGCTGTGGACTGAAGGGTCCCAGGTTCGATTCCGGTCAAGGTCATGTACTTGGGTTGCGGGCACATCCCCAGTAGGAGATGTGCAGGAGGCAGCTGATCGGATGTTTCTCTCTCATCGATGTTTCTAACTCTCTATCTCTCTCCCTTCCTCTCTGTAAAAAATCAATAAAATATATTAAAAAAAAAAAAAAAGAATAGTTGATTGGGTTTGTTAATTTATGGCAAAAATTTCTTTAAAGTTATACACAAACATTTAAAAATCATTTATTTGTGCCTCAGTGAAGAAAAATTGTTCCAAATCTATCTATGCTTTCATTATTTGGATGAATAATTCACCCTTTCAGGCAATAAAAGAAAACAATATGCTTAACTAAATGTTTGAAGAAAAAAATGTTAAGATGTGACAGTTTCTAATGTTAATCAGTTCAGGATGATAAAATGTAGGGAAATATAAGGAAAAAAAATAAGAAAAAGAAAGTCTGATGCTTACATATAAAAATGTAAATTATTGAGACAGAAATTGCTATAAATCTGTGAAAAAAATCAGAAACAAAAAACTGCCTGTCCATTTCCCAATGCATTTCACTTTTCTATTAGGATACTACAAACATAAATGCATATTTTCTATAAGTTTTGACATAAAAAAATAGGCATTAGCTAACTAAAAAAATCTTTAGATTATAACTTTTAAAAATATTAAAATCCTACAAATTCTATAAAAAGGTTCAATATAATTACTAACACAGCACTTGGCACCGACACTACCAAATTTTTCTTTCAAGGGAAATTTCTATTGTACTTATTGGCATAACAAAATTTCTTTCCCTTTCAGATAAGGATCTTTTGAGGATTTATTTCTCTTCTTCTTCGAACTAAATGAGATTAAACTAACGTAAGCTGTAAGTTAAGAGGATACTACATAAAATAACTGGGAGGACCAACTCTAGTTATAAAGTGTTATATTATGACCGACTCTATGAGTCAAACACAATGTCAAAAACTATTTAGACATATTCTCTCTGTGCCTATATTATCTAGATGCAATTTAATTTACTTACTTGTTTTCTTCCTTTTCACCATAACTACATTAGAAAAAAACCCCAACTTAAAATATGGCTGATGATAAACACATGCTATCTGTCATACACATATTTGGCCTTCAATTAGGAATGTCATTTTCAGTTGTTTTCCATAAAGTGGGAATATTTTTTGCAGGGATGCATTTGTATAAGCACACTGGTCCCATCTGTGACTAAAAGTTTTAATTTTGTAGGCAATTTGACCAAAATTTAGTCATAAAAAAGAAAAAAACTAACTAGCTCACACAAATGCAGAACAAAGGATTTTTGATTGCCTCATTAATAGGGTGTACTAACGAACTACGTTTATTAGTCACACACAAGGTGCTTGAATGGGGGATGTGAAGGTAAATTTCTTTTTTTATTATCATGGCATCAGCTATAATCTGTATTATAATTTTCAGAGAAAAAAAATCAAGACCAAAACAACATAAAAAGTCAGTCACTGAGTTTCTAGGAAAACTTGGAAAATAATGTCTATAAGAACAAAACAACAATGTATTAAAGCTAATGAGCAGTTTCACAACCAATGTTTCTATGTATAAAGAACAACTTTTGATGCCTTTAAAAATGATAGCATATATTAGTTTACATTATAAGTGGACTATATTATTAAACTTCAGGAACTAAAGAGTCATATTGGAGACAGAGGGCAAATTCAAAGTTGGCTAAAAGGACCAATACTTGTACTCAACACCCTTTAGAAGAGTATCTGTCACACACACAGTTCAGGGCCAGTAACACACAAAAAGGAAGAACCTACATATGAAGTATAAGACAACTCCTAGGAGCAACAGAGTAAGGACTGGAACTTCTGTAGGGATAAGAAGTAAGAGGCCTGTCTTGTAAAAGAGGCTGGTAAGTCACAATGATCATTGAAGATTGCACAAGTGATGAGAAGCAAAACCACTTCTCATCAGATAGTGTAGTGCAGGAGTCTTCCTTCAGAAACTGCAGTTCCCTTCAGAGCTCTAAACAATATCACGAGCAAGAAACTGCCTAAGTGGAGGTGAGGGATTATGTGGCCTCACTGAGTCACACTGACGTAGTCAGAGAGCCTCCAATGGTGACAAGCAGCCAAAAAGGCTCCAACGAAACCAATAAAAATTCTACTTCAATACCCAGAGTTATGAAAAGCTGAAAAAACAAAACAAAAAACTCTTATTCAACATCCAGGGCAGAAGTATACATCTAGGTGGGAAGCATGGAGAGAAATGAGTTCAGTCAAATAAGATAGTTTTATATATAGATCAATTGTTTTCACTGAATGCTTAAAAAAAATCTTTTGAGTTTTAATATATTTGATATGCCTAGTATTAGATTGCATTTGATTTTAAAATACCTTTCACTATACAACCAGCAAACTGAAAAACAAAACACAAACATAAATATTTAAGAACATTATTTGTTTTAGAAGCATTCCTACTAACAACTGAGACATAAAAATTTTTCAGTAGGCTAGAGTTCTCAATCAAATTTAGGTTCAGGAGACATTTTAACTTGTCTTGCCTTTCTTTTGTCGTTACCACTGGTGCGTTACCAGGCTGCAAAGAAGGCTTCAACTACAATGGCAATGAGCACCAGGAAGCTGCTCACCATACTGCTAAGCCTGGTACAACCTGCTCACCATGGCTCCCATCCCTTTAGCATAAAAACCTGACCATGTGGTATTTGCTAGCATGTGCTAAGATTTGCCCACTCTTTTACGTTACAGGCTTGCATATTCATATGTACGTACATATCTGAGACCCTTGATAGACTGAGTGTGGCAGTATCTTAATAGTAAGACTGAAATAAAGCAGGATGAAAAAAAGCAGTACCTGAGCACTAAGAATTAATGACAAAAATGCTACTCACCTGTCTGCTGTGCGGTCTGTAGCAGTGGTTGGTTTAGATGTGAATTGTAATGGACAGAAGGGACTGGGCGATACTGAGGTTGACTGGAGTGATAGTGGCCTGGAGCACAATAACAGGCTGGCATCTAGGATAAGTATTGAGGAAAAAAAAAATCAATTTTACTTGCAATAAAATCTTTTTCTGCGATGCACATCAGAGTGTAATGAAGTAATAATTCTTTTCAACACCAATCATCTGAAAACTGATTTTCTTAGCTTTAACTGAGAAAATTTTAAAAAATTTCAAACATACAATATAAATACTCCCAACCAATTAGATTTAGTAGTTATTAATTTTTTGGGCCATATTTGTTTCAGATTCTCCTCTCTTTTACAAAACCAAACACTACTGATAGAGCTGAAGGATCACTCCAACATTGTCTGGCTGTACATTCCACAAAAAAATCCATTATCCTATAGTTAGAATATATTATTCCTATAAATGTTTTAAAACGTCTAATATCTCTCTCTATATATCTGTTACCCATATATAAATTGTTGAGAATTTAAAAAATTTACATTTATGGTACTCTACTATTAAACTTCATGCAACTTATTTTGCAATTAACATTGTTTACGAGACTTTTCTTGGTTTAAACATGTACCACTAGCTCATTCAAGTTAAATGTTGAATAGCAATCATTATATAAATAAGACACTTTATCCATTCCCACATTAATGCACAGTTGAACTGGTCCCATTCCTTAATTTTTCTTATGCAAATTAAAACACCAATACAATCTTATTTGTCAACTAGAGGCCTGGTGCACGAAATTCATGCAGGGGGGGTTGGGGGGGGGTCCCCTCAGCCCAGACTGCACCCTCTCGCAATCCGGGACCCCTTGGCTGATCCCACAGGGTAAACCAGCAGTCAGACATCCCTCTTGCAATCCGGGACCGCTGGCTCCTAACCGCTCACCTGCCTGCTTGCCTGATTGCCCCTAACCATTCTGCCTGCCAGCCTGATCACCCCTAACCCCTCTGCCTGCCTGCCTGATTGCCCCTAACGGCCTCTGCCTGCTGGCCTGATAGCCCCTAACCACCCTCCCCTGCCAGCCTGATTGCCCCTAACTGTCTCTGCCTCGGCTCCCATCACCGTGGCTTTGTCCGGAAGAAGAACCGGACAACCAGAAGATGTCCGGTCAAATGGTCTAATTAGTATATTACCCTTTTATTAGTATAGACTATGCCTTAATAAAGGTGGAAAAAATGCCAGTAAGACTAACTTGATTTACTTTTCCTTCCAGAGCTATTTATATCTGCTTTGAATTTCTCTTAAAGCAATCTCATCAAGTTTGGGGTGAAGAATAATCCAGTGATGTAGCAGTATGTGACAGATTACATTATTCGGTTCATGGGCTCTCTCAGGCTTTGCTCTTCTGACTGGGTTACTATTAAAAGATAGAGATCTATGGAGATCTTCAAGAGTGCCCATTTCATTAGGAAACCAGCCAAGCAAAGAATTTATAGATCAGTTATAAGCCAAGAATCCCCAATATTTACTGTAATATTCTTCTGTCTTTGAAATATTAGACACAATAGAGATGTGATTCCTTAATTTTTCTTGGAGATATTAGCAAAATAGTATGTTCTGATTTTAGGTCTCATCCATTATTAAACTTTTCAGTATGTATGTATGTATATGTATAAATAATATTTTTTTCTTAAATAAAAGATATACTGTTTATAGCAAAAATTATCATTATACTTTTGTTTATAATGTATATACATGACAACAATGGAGAGAGGGTAAAAAGAATTATATTGCTGCCCAGCTGGTGTGGCTCAGTGGTTGAGCATCAAATTATGAACCACGGTTCAATTCCGGATCAGGGCACATGCCCGGGTTGTGGGCTCAATCCCCAGTAGCGGATGTGCAGAAGGCAGCCGATCACTGATGTTCCTTTCTCTAACTCTCCTTTCATCTTTGACACAATACTTGCAGTTTTATTTAAACATCAGTTAGACTGTGATACTGTAAAGGTACATATAGTAGTCCCTAAATAAAGTACACAAAAACAAGATTCAAATGGCTGTAGATAAGAAATCAACAGAAGAAATACAATGAAACACTAAAAGACAAGGCCAGTGTGGCTCAATGGATTAGAACAATGCCCCTTACAACAAGCATGACAAACTCACAGCATTTATTTGGCCCATGTTAGCCTTTGAGTTTTACATGCTTCCCTTATAACAAAGGGTGGTGGGTTTGATTCCTGGTCAGGGCACATACCCCAGTTGGGGCATGTACAGGGGGCAATTGATCGCTGTTTTTTTCTCTCTCCCTGCCTCTCTCTAAAGCCAGTAGAAAGCATATCCTCAGGGGGTGAAAAAAACCTCACTAAAAGTGTTCAAATAATACAAAAAGCAGGAAAAGAAGCAGATAGAAATAAAATACAGATAGGACAAATGGAAAATAAATAGCAATATAGTATACCTGCATCTAACCATGTCAATACCTACATAAAAGATAAAAGAACTAGACACTCTGATCAGATTGTATAAAACAGCAAAAACAACAACTATATACTTACTGTATGTAAAAGACACTTTAGGTATAAATGCTGCTAATAAGAGGGTGAAAAAAACTAATTTAAATGCGAATCAAGTAAATGCTGAAGTCACTATATTAAAGTCAGATAAAATAGGTTTCAAGACAAAGAATAGTAATAGAAACAGAAAACCATTTCACAACATGAGTCAATATGTCAGGAAGGTATAATAAATATGAATTGTTCAATGTATATTCAGATACTATGTAAAGACTGATACAACTTAAGGGAGAAGTAAAAAAACAACTATCATTTTTGCTAGAACTGTACAAAATTTACATAAGGATGTAAAAGATTTGAAAGACACTATCAACCACAAGACAATATCAATTAATAGTTAAAGAATACTAAATGCAGCCCTGGTCGGCATGGCTCAGTGGTTGAGTGTCTACCTATGAATCAGGTCACGGTTCAATTACTGGTCAGGGCACATGCCTGGGTTGTGGGCTCAATCCCCAGTCTGGGGCGTGCAGGAAGCAGCTGGTCAGTGATTATCTCTCATCACTGATTTTTCTCTCTCTCTCTCTCTCTCTCTGTCTCAAATAAATAAAAATATATATTAAAAAAAGTCAGTCAACATAATTCAGTGCTAATAGAGTAAAGGGGAGTGGTTGGGAATCACATGATTACTTCAAAAGACACAGAAAAACATTTCACAAGATTTAATATTCATTCATGGGAAAAACTTTAAGCAAACTAGGAACAGATAATGTAATAGTTAGTGATTAAAGACTGAATTCTTTCCCATATGCTTGGAAACAAGGGAAGTATATGCACTTTCAAAACATATTCAGGTTAATACATGGATTCTAGGGGAGATTTTCGCCAACGGTACATCTCATAAAGGGTTAATATTCAAAATATATGAAGAACTGGTACAACCTTGCATGAAAAACAAACAATTCAAAACTGGCAGAGGACCTAAACAGACATTTCTCCAAAGAGGACATATAGATGGCTGACATATGAAAAGATGTTCAATGTCACTAATCATCAGAGAAATGCAAATTAAAACCACAATGAGATATCACTTCATATCTATCAGAATGGCTATCATCAATACATCAACAAACAATGGGGGTAGTTTGGAGGGATGGGTGAAAAAGATGAAGGGATTAAAAGGTACAAATTGGCAGTCACAAAATAGTCCCGGGATGTAATGTACAACATAAGAAATATAGTCAATAACATTGTAATAACTATGTTTTCTGTCAGGTGGGTACTAGACTTATCAGGGGGGATTTTATAAGTTATATAAACATCTAACCACTATGCTGTACACCTGGACTAATAGAATATTGAATGTCATCTTTAAATGAAAAAAAAATCTTCTTTAGAATATTTAAAGACATTAAATACTTAGGGGTTATAATTAATAAAATATGTGTAATATTTATATAATGAAAACTACAAAATATTGTTGAGAACAATTAAGGAAGATCTAAGTAAATGGAGAGAGATAACATGTTCCTGTACTGGAAAATTCAATAGTGTTAAGATGTCAACTCTCCCCAGACTGATCTATTCCTAACCCTTTGAGTGCCAACCAATATCCTAGGAACTATGCTAAAATTGCCAAGGCATTTTTGCTGATTTTACAGCAGTTTAGGAAAAAAATTATGAATCGCAAGTAAATGAAGTTACATATTCAAAAACTTAAGGAAGCCTTTACTACATTGACATATTTAGCAATATCATCATCACTAATAAAAGCAAACTTAGAACTGGATGCCATTTCGAAGCTTTGATAGCGCTCCCGGCACTTTTGGCGAAAGACAGGAGGAGCGCGATCGTGCTCCCTGGCACTCTAGGGGTTAAAATGCATTTTATTTTTATTTATTTACTAGAGACCCAGTGCATGAAATTCATGCACTGGTAGAGTCTCTATCGGCTGGCTGCTGGCCAGGTACTCCCTCCCTTCCCCAGGTCACCTGCCGCCAGAGCCTGCTGGGGCCTCCCTCCCTTCCCCTAGCCGAACTCCCAGACGAACTCTCGGTCGAGGGAACAATTTACATACTATGCTTTCATTATATAGGATTTTGGTTCAAAATATATTTTTATTATTGACTTCAGAAAAGAAGGAATAGGAGAGAGAGATAGAAACATCAATGATGAGAGAAACATCATTGATTGGCTGCCTCCTGCAGGCCCCACACTGGGGATCTAGCCCACAACCCAGGCACGTGCCCTGACTGGGAACTAAACTGTGACCTCCTGGTTCATGGGTCAATGCTAAACCACTGAGACATGCCAGCTGGGCAAAATGCATTTTATTTATTTAGAAGAATGTTTTTTTTTTTTTTAATATATTTTATTGATTTTTTACAGAGAGGAAGGGAGAGAGATAGAGAGTTAGAAACATCGATGAGAGAGAAACATCGATCAGCTGCCTCCTGCACATCTCCTACTGGGGATGTGCCCGCAACCCAGGTACATGCCCTTGACCGGAATCGAACCTGGGACCTTTCAGTCCGCAGGCCGGCGCTCTAGCCACTGAGCCAAACCGGTTTCGGCTAGAAGAATGTTTTTTATATACATATACGTATATTTTTAAAATTGAATTCAGAGAGGAAGAAAGAGAGAGATAGAAACATCAATGATGATGAGAAAGAATCATTAACCGGCTGCCTCCCCACACGATCCCTAATGGGGATCCAGCCCACAACCTGGGCATGTGCCCTTGACCAGAATTGAACTTATGACCCTTCAATATGCAGGCCGAAGCTCTATCCACTAAGCCAAACCCACTAGGGCTACATTTTATTTTTATAGTGCATTTACTTTAATGTGTTTCTCTTAAGCAAATTATAAAAAAGAAACCTGAGTCAGAAGGAAACTCCAAGATCACATAATTTACTCAACTGTCATGATGTTGTCTATCATGCACTTGAAAATCTCCAGAGAAAAGAAAATGCTGACAAGTTTTGCTTACACATCCTTATAAATGCTTTTTTAAAAAAAATATTTTTATTGATTTCAGAGAGGAAGGGAGAGGGAGAGAAATAGAAACATCAAGGATGAGAATCACTGATCGGCTGCCTCTTGTACACCCCCTAATGGGGATCCAGCCCACAACCCAGGCATGTGCCCTGACCCAGAATTGAGCTGTGGCCTTGACGCTCAACCATTGAGCAACACCAGCTGGGCCTGCACAAATTCTTTCCCTGTGAAATTAAAAATAAACTCTCTAATGTAGCTCTAGCCAGTTTTGCTTAGTGGATAGAGCATCAGCCTGAAGACTGAAGGGTCCCAGGTCAAGGGCACATACCTGAGTTGCAGGCTCAATTCCCAGCCTTGGTCCGGCCTTAGTTGAGTGCAGGCACCAATTGATGTTTCTCTCATTCTGTCCCTCCCCCTCCCTTCCACTCTCTCTAAAAATCAATAGAAAAATATCCTCAGGTGAGGATTAACAAAAAACAAATAAACAAAAAGACTCTAATGTTAAAAGTGATCTTAAATGAAAAGCCTCCGCGGAGGGGGAGGTGAAAAAGCAACCTACCTGTGGTGAGGGCTGCTGAATATATCCCTGCTGCTGGAGCACAGGCTGGCTGACAGGGTGACCAGAAGCAGAATAGCCAGCAGTAGGGACTGGCTGCCCAGGTGGCAGTGGGGGAGGGGGAGGAGGAGGGGGAGGAGGAGGTGGAGGTGGCAGTAGTGGAGGTGGAGGAGCCGCTGTCATGATATAACCAGACTGCTGTGGGGACTGAAGAACAACAGTGGACTGGAACATAGTAGCATGAGGGTCAGAACCATCTGCAGATGGCTGGCGGGCAAGACTCATGTGGCTAAACTGAGACCCAAGGTTGTCCTGATAAAAAAGGAAAAAGTCAAGTCAGTATGCCTTCTGTATACAGACCAAACTTATCAAAGGAAACTACTTTTCTTGTATTTTAAGATGAGTTGCAATAGTGTATATTATGGAAATCATATATCTTTATCAGACATGACTTAATAAAAGAACAGCTTCAAGAAAATTAAACTCTAAGGCAGGAAGGAGGAATATTACAATGCTGTCACTACAAATTGCTTATAAAATACATATAATGGAAATGCATAGCATGGAGAAGAGTAGGATATAACAACATTTCACACACAAACAATAAAAAAACACTTATTTAAATAAAGATTAAAAGCACATTAGCATAGAAACCCAACCTGAAACCTGTATGTTGATGTTGACCAATGTCACCCCAATAAATTAAAAAAAAAAAGCACATTAGGATGTGAAAGTGAAACTGAAAGGTCTTCAAACTCCAGGTAACTAGCAAGGCACAGTACTAATTATTCTTCACTTTAAATCATCACCCCTCTTCCTAGAAGGCAAGATTCACTAAAAGCATCTTTGTGTTTCCTATTATACCTAACAAATATACTAGCAGAAATTAAATAGAAAATCTATCCACCTTGTCTTTTCTCTAATTTCTCAAAAATAATTTAGCCCTAATTCTATTCTTCCCTAATCTGTTTCAGTCTGTTCCTTAAGTCACATGTCATTCAAATGAAATCCAAACAATAGTTTCTTACTGCTTTTGCTACTTGGTGAGCAGGCAATGGTGCCCAGTCAAGATAGGGTTATGATTTATGTTACCTGACAAATGTTTCTCTGGCTCAACAACATAAATACCAGTCCTGACTAGTCTAGATAATATTATCACTGAAATGAAAATAACAGGGTTAAAATGGCATTTCCCTGCTCCTGAGGAGCCGCAGATTGGCAACAATATATACCACATCTCCACATTTTGTTAAGAAGAAAACTGAAAAAAAGTTACTTAAAAAATTGGGCAGTGGAGTTGTCAGATCAAAGTTGACATGCCTGCAATTTCTATAGTCTGCTGTGTTTTTTTCCAAAGTAAATTAAGACTATAGCGAAGATAAGGGATGAAAATGGGAACCTGATTTAATGATTGAAAATATATGGTTTTACTCCTCCCAAATAGCTGCTCTGTTCTCCTAACTCAATGCGTAGTGTCAAAAGGGAAAAATATACCTAAGTACACTAGCTGTAATTACCAATATTTTAAAAAGAGATACCATAACTGCACACCACCATTACAGTCATCTTGGCAAAAAGTCAATTTTGTTATTCCAATGATGTGCCATTTTTCAAAACATTTTGAGGCTTTTATGTTATTCCTTTTAATATTGTCAATCTTTAAAATGCTGGCAAAATTTCAGTTTTTCAGCCTGGAAGTGATTTTTGAAAATCATTAAGAGCCAAGGCTGGTAAATAAGGTTGCCTCCAGCTCTAAACAAAACTACCCCAAATAAAACAAAACATTTCTAAAAAGTGTATAGTGATTTTAAGTTATAGCTAGTACTTTAACTTGGAAAACATTTTCAAAATGTGATAGGGAAAGAATGTTATTAGGGAGATTCATTTTAAGGGAAGAAAACTGGTATTTACTGAATATGTCATGTTAGGCACTATGCAAGAAGTACTGAATATCACTGTTTCACATGGTTACTAATTACAGGTCACACAGAAAACACACAGCAGTGGTGCAACGGAGCCCTACGTGCGGTATAACTTGGGGGCATACTTGGGATTAAAGGAAGTACCATTACTTTATAGTCACATATTAAATATCTAGAGATCTTCTTAGAAATTTACTTAGGAGGATGTCTCTCGTAGTTTTAAGTTTCAATTCACCCTAGTAATTGGAAGTAAGTATACTGGGCCTATGGCTTTGGGGATAGACTAGAAAGCCTATCTCCAGATGAAAGCTGCCATCCCAGGATTGCAGAGAGCGGCACTGACCTCAATGAGAAAAGTAGTGAAAACATGTTAGGACTAGAATTGTCTACATGAAAATTATTTCATTATGAAAGGAAGGAAAAGATTAGGGATTATACAATCACTGCGATAAGCAAATATAACAAATATTTTATGAAAGAAAATGAATTTCTTTCTAATACAAGACAGAAATACTTTTCAGTATATATGTATCTCTGATTTTAATCACATTCACGAGCCTTCATCACACTTCCATCCACAAAAACAATGCAAGAGGTGAAGAGAGAAATAGTACCACAGAGTATTGCTGGGTGGGTGAGATTGGCAGGAGCGGGGATGGGTAATGAGCTGGAGAGTACGAAATAGGCTGTGAAGAGGACTGCAGAAGACAAACAGGCTAAGGAATAACGGGTTGGCAAACAACGTTAATGTCAGAATAAAATATTAGAAGAATTGCAAAAAATGGAAAGTCATAAGAGCCAAGGCAATAGCTTAAACTAGATTTATAAAGTCATCTTCAACACAACAATGTAGGAAACAACAAAAACAATGCTAAATGAGGAAACTCTACATAGTAAAATTTTTGAGAATATACCTATGTTTAAATTTAATACACAATTAGAAAGATAACTTTGTCATAAAAAGATTAGATTCACTGAAACAGGTACTTTAAATCCTATTATCTAACCAAGACCCCTGGTTTAGGTCAATCAAAACAAAACCACTTTTCCTTCCTTCCTGATTTGATGAAGGGGCTGCTCTACTTAGTTATATAACACTAAATAATAAAATAAAAACTTCACTTATTTTGTTATCAGACAGTAATAACTTACATAACATCTATGCCAGTTACTGCCTTTATTTGATATGGCACAATGAGGTACTCTTTTGGGACCAACGTGCATAAATTTTAAAAAAATTTTAAAGAAAAATGTATTAGAGGTACCATTAAGAACAAGAGCCTAAAGAAACATACAGGCACATGCAGACACACAAACACATCTCTTTTATATATGGAAAATAAACATACTTTTCTTGTAAGTAAAAATTTTTATTAAAATCTGAGAAACCTGCCCTGGCTGGAGTGGCTCAGTGGTAGAGCGTTGGCCTGTTCACTGAAGGGTCTCAGGTTCGATTCCTGGTCAAGGGCACGTACCTGGGTAGCAGGTTTGTTCCCTAAACCCATTGCTTGAGGGAAGCAACCAATCGATCTCTCTCTCCCCCACCACCCCCTCTGTCTAAAAATCAATGGAAAAAATATCCTCGGGTGAGGATTAACAAAACAAACAAACAAAAAAGCTGAGAAAACTAGTTCTTGCAATTTTTTTTCACTAATGAAACACGCTTGCATTTCAGGGGAAAAGTTTCCCAAAGGCACTCAATAAACAGGTGTTTTGAAAAATAAAAAAAACTTTAATCATTTCTAAATTTTATGGAATATAGCTGGTCATCTATAAGCTAACATTGACATCTGATTTAGATTTCCAATCTTATATTTACATAGTTTATTACAAAGGGGGTAATATACATATTGGCTTAAATATTATTATAATCATAATCCATTTTATATGTGGGCAATCAGGCTAAGGTGAGTTAAGTGACCTGTAGTCAGTCATGTTAGCAAGCAATGGAGGAACCCAGGCAATTTTATCTAATAAAAAGTCTTACTTTTGGTCAAAATGTATATATATGAATCTCCCTCTGGAATATTTCTAAAGAGAATACTTTAAAATCGCAAAATAAACCAACGGTATTAGGAAATAATCTAAAAAAGAAGCAATTCTTATGACAATTAAGCTGTATAAACGAGTTGCATTTTTACCATAATATCAACCCAAGAGTTTCTAAAAATATGAAAGGCTTATATTAGCTTAGAACCTTACAAGAAAATCTAGAATTAAAGTAAAGGTACTAAAAAAGGTAAAAGCTGAAAGATCTTTGAAGTACCTACTGTTTCTTCACTAACTTCTCAACTAGAAAGAGTAAGCTTCCTCATGGATGACAGCACCTATCACTAAGGGAGGTGTAGCTTTAGAAGTTCCAAATACAGGGTACTGAATGTGTTGTTGAGGTAGACAATCATTAAGATATAACTTTCTTCCAGAGAACTTGACCTACTATGTAGGTGTCAGATGAAAGACAAGCTTTAGCCTGCTCTGGATAAATGAAAGAGCACTATGAGCACCAAGGGTATGTATTAATGTCTACCAGAGTGTCAAGGGGTAATGAGAAAAATGTGGGTTAAGGAAACTGGCTGATTAAAGTAAAAAAAAAGATTTTTAATGTTTTTATTAATTTTTTTTTTTTTTTTTAGAGAAAGGAAGGGAAAGGAATAGAGAGAAACAGGCTGCTCTCTGCAGGAATAGAGCCCGCAACCTGGGCATGTGCCCTGACCAGTAATTGAACCAGTGACCTCTTGGTTCCGGGTTGATGCCCAACCACTGAACCACACCGGCTGGGCATTTTCCCCCTAAATATATTTTTATTGATTTCAGAGAGGAAGGGAAAGGGAGAGAGAAATAGAAACATCAATGATGAGAGAGAATCATTGATCGGCTGCCTCCTGCATACTCCCCACTGGAGATCGAGTTTGTAACTCAGTCATGTGCCCTGACCTTATGGGAATCAAACTGTGACCTCCTGGTTCCCAGGAGGTCAATGCTCAACCACTGAGCCACACCGGCTGGGCCAAAGTAAAATTTTGATACCACTTAAAAAAAAGAAAGCCTTAGCACCTCCTTTTCCTATTTAAAATGTATCTGGCTGCAAAACAACACCCATTTAAAGTGATTGGTTACAAGAAATGTAGCCCATCTGCAGGCTTTGGAAATCACCGCATTCTTTTGTGTGGTTATTTGAAATTCCGTTGATGATTATCTCAGTGTGCAAACGATAGTTACTGAGTATCATCTGTTCATCCATTCTCTATTTTTATAACTGATGATGAATTATGAAGAATACAAGGAAAAAGAGCCATGAAATTTGATGCATACCCTAAGATTTCAAATTATAGTCCATTAAGGTATTTATTTCTAAACTAAATGGTCTACAACACCTTCATTTACAATAGTCTCATAACTAAATCAGTTATTTATTTATTTATTTTTGGTGCCCTTGACCGGAATCGAATCTGGGACCCTTCAGTCCGCAGGCCGACGCTCTATCCACTGAGCCAAACCGGTTAGGGCAATCAGTTATTTTTTTAAACAACTTTTTTTTTGTCTTAAATTTTACATGTGTCTTCAAAGTTATTTTTAAGAGGTATATAACCATAGATAAATACTTAGAATTTTTTGAAGCTACCAGACTAACATTATTTTAACTGAACTAAATAAAATGAAAATCAGTCCTATAAAGCTCCAAGTGAAATACACAGTGCTACAAAAACCACCACATGATAGTAAAATGAAAGAAAAACACTTTAGGATCAAGTTGAATTAAGCTAAGGCAGAGAAGAATAGGGAGGGAGTTTTAAGCAGTTTAATATGTAACCCTGGGTATATATAATCAAACAGGGTTGGGAAGTGAATATGGGAGTCTTTGGAAATAGTTTCAGGCAATTTCCTCTACATATATGAATTCATATTTATAGTCTTAGGAATGCATCAAAAACCGTGACGTCCATTTACTTTAGATAAACTGCCTTGCCCAGTATTGGGAGTGTTAATTGCCAGAACAATTATTTTCAGCCCTTCAAAATATTTGATAACTTTATCAAATTGCTTGTACATTCTTCATTCCTACAATACAAATGACATAATTTGTGAGCAAAACTAATGAAAATTCTCTAGTTCAAGTTTATCACCATACTTCTTTCACAAGAAATTACTCTGCATTTTCTCATTAATGAAATTTTTAGTGCAGAACTTGAGCAATTCAACTCAGTTTCTTCAAACTGCTGATCTGTTGAATTTTAAAACAACACACTTTCCTCACTGGGATAATGAACAATCTTAGTTTTATTTTTATACCTCGTGTCCATTTCTTGCTGTTATGAAATAGGGATAAAATACTTACCAGAGGCTCATGACATACAAAATTCCCTTTCCCCCCATATATATTCTGTATTTATTAGCTGAAAAGCCCTTGAAGTTAACCTGTCTTCCTACAAGTAGTGAGTGGGACATCACTGGTGGAGAATATGAAAGTTCTAAGAGGTACTTACATGGGCTATCTTAATTATAATTAGTGAATTTAGTCCCAAATATGCAAAGGCGGGTGAACTTAGCATTATGTAATCGTGGATATGGGCACCTGTGAGAAAATGTGATTAGCTGGTTGTTGTTGAGGTGGTGGGGGTGGCAGAGGTGGCTGTGCAGGTCCAGGCACTTGGGTTCTAATGGGCTGTTGAGTCATAGGAGGATTATACACAACTGGACTCCCATCTGGGTTTATGAAGGGCTGACCTAAAAAATTTAAAGAGAAAAAAAAAATTCATTTACAACAGAACTTGAAAATAGGTCATTCTAGTAGCAATTTACAGTACATGTCTACAATTAGTCACAATTCCAAAGCCTCAAGTTTTTGAAAACCAAAAGATTTTCCTAGCTTAGGAGGCAAAGTCTGACCTTATATGAAGCTATTAATAGTTTTTCCCCCACTTAGAGTAAATATTCCAAAGTTTCTGCAGTGTTTTACTGTAAGGCTGCTACTCCAGAATTTCTCAAGTTTATTTTATAATACACATTATTTTCCGAAAGCCTCTGGCTTCTTAATACATCTTGCTCTAGTTACAAGATTGTGGTACTTTAGTGCTGCAATGCATTTCAGTTTCAAGAACAAAATGCTAGATACTAGAACATTATTGAGATACTAGAACATTATTAATTAGCCTTGATTAGGTGGTGGGAAATAGCTAATTTACAGGCCACATTGTGTATATTTAACTAATAAAATTAAAACTGAATGAAAATTTAAATGGTTGACAGCTTCGAATTTTAAACATAGACTTGATGGCAGTATCCTTATTTTGTAGTTTCTAACTTGTTAAAAACGGTAAATAATTTTTAAATTCTAAATTATTTTCTAAAATTATCTTCTTTAATTTCAGTGAGATTTATTGATAGGTAAGAGAGAAAAATAAAGAGAGCTTTAATATTGATTCTGAGGCTTATTTTCAGTGCTTACTAACTATCAGAGGGATATTTTAAGTAACTGAGTAAATTTTACTCTTTCTCTACACATATTCTAAACAACTTTTTCTAATATTTTCATTGTGGGAAAATAACCAACAAAGAGAGATAAAAAAGAAAATAAATCTCCCATAATCTTATCATTAACAATTTGGATACCTTCTTTCAGACTTTTTTCAATACACATATAGATTCAAAGATTAGTATTTTTCCTCACTATACACTAGATTATTTTTTTTTAAAAAAAGACTATGTGAGCCCTAACCAGTTTGGCTCAGTGGATAGAGCATCAGCCTGCGGACTGAAAGGTCCCAGGTTCGATTCCGGTCAAGGGCATATACCTTGGTTGCAGGCACATCCCCAGTAGGAGGTGTGCAGGAGGCAGCTGATCGATGTTTCTCTCCCATTGATATTTCTAACTCTCTATCCCTCTCCCTTCCTCTCTGTAAAAAAATCAATAAAATATATTAAAAAAAAAAGACTATGTGAAATAAATTGACCACTGACTATGATATCCATTTAGTATGGGAATAATACAGAAGAAAATAAGAGAAGTTTGAATAACAGTTTCTTACATTGCCTTCAAAACATCATTTCTTCCATGATAAGTCCCCATTTAAAAAAAATCTATGACATATAATAATATTTGGAAGAGAAGAATCCCCTGTGCCATTGCTATCAAGTGGGAAAAGTCCTCCAAAGTCAAATTATTTTTATCAGTTTCCTGACAATTTATGTACTGGTTATAAATAACTAAAAACAAGTCATGTCGGATATTTGCTGATTGTTCATTTTGAAAATAAGCAAAGAAGTCACTTTTGAACTCATTTAAAATTAAGAATACAATTTAATTTCAGATTGACTAGTTCCTTACTCTGTTATTCTCTACTCAATAGAATCAATCATGTTACCAAAAATATATTGACTGATGTGTTTTGAATGAAAAAGAATAGGGAATAGTGAAATATTAAATTATCTTACATCCTGCACCAGGAAATAGGAAATTTAATAATTTAATAAACCTGAAGGTTAAGAAGATAACTTATTAAGCAAAACCTGAATTTCTAAAGAGTCAGTTATTTATGTTAATTCAATTCTTGTATAGGAACAGATGTTTGAATATTTTTATCTTAAAAAACAAAAAAAAGAAATACAAATGAAATCTGAAAGCAATGAATTCAAAGCCATGGCTTTCTCTACAACAAACAAAAGGAACATTCAGCGACCCTGACACTCTCACCTGTAACTACCTTGCTTGACTACTACCATCTTGATGTGACCAGTTTTTAAGGAAGGTTATCAAATGCTGTAGGTTTTCATTATTTTACCAAATAACTGGGCTATGTTGTTTTGAAGAGAGACCAAGACTTCTTGTGATCTTTTAAAAGATCGCATTTTTTCTACATAAGCCATTTTTTACAATGGACATAATGAAATGTATTATAACTGTATCTCTCAGAGGTTGTTTCCCTATCTGTAAATGAGAATTTAACCTACCAAACAGGGTTGTCATAAGGATTATAAATAATGTATTTAAAGCACTTAATACAGTATATGACACACAGTAAACGATCGGTATATGCAAATCATTTTCTAATTGCAAAGAATATGTGTTGTCAATATTAATTCATAGTGACTACCTATTTTCTTATACTAATAAGATTTCCTTTAGCTTTTCCTCAGCAGAAAACAATGAGCATATTCCGAAGGACTATTACTTACATGTTCTTTCCACTTCATTCTAACTTCTTTTTCATGAAATGCATACTATTTTCCCAGAATAAAGCTTTAATCAAATAAAACTCTTTCTATCAAAGTTTAATCAAATAAGGCTCTTTCAAAGGTGGTTGTCTCATTTCTAGAAAATGAGTTGTTTTTAGTTACAGTTAGGCCATTATTTGGCATAAAAGATCATGTCATAATGAAAAAAATACTTTCTGATATAAATATGTCTTTTAACATATTTCTAGCATAAGTGTTTTTATTAAAGGAAAAATTTTATTCTAGGAAAAGTGGTAATTACGCATGAAAAATAAATAGCTAACAACACATTTACAGACATCAGATTTAACATGTATTCTTTAATTTTCAGATAACTCCTGATATCTCAACTGAAATAAACACCTTTTTTTGGGATACCAACCTGTTTGTGGGTTGATCAGAATACTGCCAGGTGGTATGCCTGCCGCTTCCAAGGGAAGCAAAAAGAAGCTAGTGCTAGGAGATGCGACTTGCCCATTTAGGCCACCATCAAAGGAAAGAGAACTATGAGTGCTGACAGTTGGATAGATGACAGGTGCGCCATGAGAAGACTGGCTGAGAGCTGTACCTGGAAGAGGCTGCTGGATGTGAGAAAGAGAGCCCGTAGATGACCCTACACTACCAGAAGACTCAGAACCTAGGGAGGAGTAATGAAAAATATGGATTTTTTAAACCTCATACAAAAACGCAGGTTTTAAATATGTAACAATAAAATTCACATTGCATAACATGTAGTTACCACATAAAAGCGTTGGTTATTTTTGATTTACTGTACAATTTTGCTTTCCCTCCCCGCAATGAACACGTTTAATACAGCAAACTGATCATTCAAGTTGTTAGAGAAGACATGGCTAAAGCATGCAACTAGCATGTTTATAATACCAGCTACAGACAGTCACAAAAAGCACATTACCCAAGACAACGAAGTTTTATACATTTTACCTTTCAAATTAATATCTAGGAATACACAGATTATAATTTTCCCAAAGGGAAAAGAACTTAGCACAGCCAAATGCCCAAAGCCTCTTATACCAGAAACCCCTTATCTCTAAGAACACAGAAAGATTAGTAGTGTAGGAATTAAAAATAAAAGATAAATTCTCTATCAAGAGAAACACTTGTCAAGTTTCATTAAGACTTTCATTTTCAGCTCATAATTACAGCATTTTCCTATAATGTAAAGTCATCTCTCAATTTTTTATATCAAAGGGCAAAGTTTGCATGAAAAATATCCAATTACTTATATTAGCATTAGCTAAAATTTATTTCTCACTGCACTTATTAAATTGATAATTTATTTTTAACTGCTTTTATGCCTCCAATTGATTTCATTTTCTATTACACTGAGATAGAAAATGTCACTGACTTTCAGTATAATAGCTAAAGGTGAATAAATAAAAAAAGAAAAAAACAGATTTTGATAATGTATACAGTTAATCAAGTTTTAAAAAATGGTTTACTCTGGGATGGAGAATTAATCTTTAATAAATAAAATAAACAAATATGAGTGCACAATACAGATTCCCTCTGAAGGACTTCTATTTTAATTTGTGCCAAAATGACTATTGACCAGAACTATATAAAATATATTTTTTCCTATTGAGTTAAATAATATTTCTTTTTATCTCTCAAAATAACACGGATAAGAAATAAATAGTATATGTTCTTAAAATGTTTAAATTTGGCAGTGTCTGAATGATGTTCTCATGATACATAAGTAGTTTTTTCTGTTATGAAGACTTTGTGGACATTTTTCAAATAAATGCATATTTGGTACATATGCGTATTTCTTAGATTCATAAAACTTACCTATTTTTAGCAATATTCTATCATATACACCAAGACATTTTTAATAGCTACAATGTAAGTTAAAAATGTGACAAGTGCAATCCGCAAGCATTAATATTTAAAGCATTGACTATGGTGGTCAGGGATTAAAAAAATACTGTCACTTTCAAATACACACCTCTCCTTTCAATTGTTATCTGTACAACACCAAATGTTTGGATTGAGCCAAATAGGCTAAAGAGAGGGAGCCACTTCTGCTGCTGTTCATGCTTATTTTGGGATAAAAATAAGGATCTACAACAGTGATGGCAAACCTATGACACGCGTGTCAGAGGTGACACGAGAACTCATTTTTTTGGTTGATTTTTCTTTGTTAAATGGCATTTAAATATATAAAATAAATATCAAAAATATACATCTTTGTTTTACTATGGTGGCAAATATCAAAAAATTTCTATATGTGACACGGCACCAGAGTTAAGTTAGGGTTTTTCAAAATGCTGACACCGAGCTCAAAAGGTTCGGCATCACTGATCTACAAGGATCCTGAGAGCTCTCTTAGTATTGAAGCCAGTTCATGAAAGTGTAAAGAGAATATGTTATGAGCCTAAATGTTATGTGCTCTAAATGCAAAGAAGCTAAAAAAATGAGGATGGTATTAAAATCTCCACTCATTCATGACAATTACATATTATTTTTCTTCAGTTTCAAGTTTCTCAAAAACTTCTCAGCAATTCTATTTATTTTTGACTGTCAAATGAAGAACTTTATCATAAAAAATCCAATCAATAATTGATAGTATTAGCTGAAAATGCAATCACTGTTAAATAATCCTATGTGAGAAACCATCCCCTTCCAACTATAAGCAATGAAGAATTTCCAACCACCTCTGGGTACTCAAACGTTTAAGAGATGACATTTCATTGAACCAACATGATTAAATTTATGTTACAATAGAGAATGAATCTTAATGTCAATAAACATTATCTTTTAAGTTCTTTGAAAGTGCTCAATGCACTGCTGATAGGAATTTTATATTTTAGGATAGTTATATAAACCGTATAAAACATAAAGAACTCAGACAACGTTAGGGAAACTATGGTTTTGACTGCACAGCTCTAGACAGATATTTATACCTGCTTTCGAAAGCCTACTTATGCTTTTGCTGCTTCCAGAACTATCACCCCTTGTCAGGACGGAAATTCCACTGAAGCTGCTGGCTTTGGTTACAGCGGGTTTGAAGTTGCGGAGAGAGCTGTCTGAATCTGTGCTGCTCCAGGGCCGTGGCTCAGAGTACTTCAGCTCATTCTCAGTGCTGCTTTGATGGCTATTTGTTGATCTCCCTGAAGCATCTTTATTAACTCTGTAATTTAGAAATAAAACTTTGAAAAGTGAATAGAGACAAAAACAAAAAAAAAATGCTCTAATTTTTCAATACTGTATGAAAGCATGCTTACAATACCTAAATATCTGGCGTCTCTGCTGGGTACTATTGGCATCCTCATCTTGGATTCTGTTGGCATTTTAATAAGACATTTTTATTTCTATTAGCATCAGTCAGATTGTTACCAAAACAAATGTTAAAAAATTTCCTCACCTTTTGTCAATAATATAATTCTCTTGGGAACACAGGGACTAGAAAAAAGAATAGATATATAAAGTTGAGCTTTTGCAAATACAATGCCATCTGTAAACCAATGATGACAACAAAAGTCATGTATAATAATATTTAAAAAGTATTATTACAGCCCTAACCGGTTTGGCTCACCGGATAGAGCGTCGGCCTGAGGACTCAAGGGTCCCAGGTTCGATTCCGGTCAAGGGCATGTACCTTGGCTGCAGGCATATACCCAGTAGGGGGTGTGCTGGAGGCAGCTGATCGATGTTTCTCTCTTATCGATGTTTCTAACTCTCTATCCCTCTCCCTTCCTCTCTGTCAAAAATCAATAATATATATATTTATTATATATATATTACTATATATATATTATTACAAACCCACCTCCCCTGCCAAATCCACAAGGTGATAAAAGTACACAAATAGATGATACTGGATTTTATTTTGGCTTGGTAACACTGTGCTTGAAGCCATTCATTTTTATGGGACAAATTAATTTGAAATTAAAATATTTTCTTCCAAATAAATGAATCCATTATATTATACTAGTGGCCCGGTGCATAAAATTCGTGCACGTGTGTGTGTGTGTGTGTGTGTGTGTGTGTGTGTGGTTCCCCTCAGCCCAGCCTGCACCCTCTCCAATCGGTGACCCCTTGGGGGATGTCCAACTGCCGGTTTAGGCCTGATGCTACAGGGATCGGGCCTAAACCAGCAGTCAGACATCCCTCTTGCAATCTGGAACTGCTGGCTCCTAACCGCTCACCTGCCTGCTGGCCTGATCGCCCTAACTGCTCTCCCCTGCTGGCCTGATCCCCTTAACTGCTCTGCCCTGTTGGCCTGATCCCCCTAACTCAGGGGTGGGCAAGCCTGATCCCCCTAACTCAGGGGTGGGCAAACTTTTTGACTCGAGGGCCACAATGGGTTCTTAAACTGGACCGGAGGGCCGGAACAAAAGCATGGATGGAGTGTTTGTGTGAAGTAATATAAATTCAAAGTAAACATCATTACATAAAAGGGTATGGTCTTTTTTTTTTTTAGTTTTATTCATTTCAAATGGGGGCCGGATCCGGCCCGCGGGCCGTAGTTTGCCCACAGCTGCCCTAACTGCTCTGCCCTGCTGGCCTGATCCCATTAACTGCACTCCCCTGCCAGCCTGATCACCCCAATTGCCTCTGCCTTGGCCCCACCACCATGGCTTT
>NW_005871360.1:1023324-1028643 GCF_000147115.1 Myotis lucifugus
CAACAATACTTGATCACTTGTAATTCAGCTGTCAGGTGAAGCTAACTCTCTCATTCGGCAGCTATGGCTGTTGCTGTAGCAGTGAACAAGCAGCTATGCCTCAACACAGCTTTTCTCATGCTATGAATCTAGCTCAGGCAACCATCATTTTTTTGTTTGTAATATTACAACAGTCTTCTAACTAGTTGTTCAGCCACCAGACCAGAAGTCACTAAACTATGGTCAGACCTGTTTGCAAATAAAGTTTTATTGAAACACAGCCATGCTCATTCCTTTATGTACTGTCTATAGCTGCTTTCACATTAAAAAGGCTTATTTCAATTGATGCAATAAAGATTATATGGCTTGAAAAAGTCTAAAATATTTATGATCTGGCCCTTTATAAGAAAAGTTTGCTGACCTCTGCTCTAGGTAAAAAGTTTGCTGACCTCCTGAACTAGCTTTTTGTGTATCTGCCCTCTGCTTATTTGTCCAATCTAAACGTTCCTCATTTCCTGTGTCACTTAGCTATAATCCAATCTTTCTAAATCTTTCAATTCCTCATTGTCAAATTGTCCTTCATCAAATACTGACCCTGTACATAGAACACTTTAGTATTTCAGGTCTCCTCTTGGAAGCTCACTCTCTCTCATTCCTCAGCTATGGTGTGTGGCGCTTCTGTGCTGTGTCCTTATTTTACCTTTATGCCTCTACACAAATCACACACGATATTGTCATTGTCCGGCTACCCATCAAGGGTAGGGACAGTATATTGCTTAGAAACTAGACAGAAATATATCTCATTTTGGCTCTGAGTTCAGAAGACCTGGGTTGAAATCCCAATTCTGTCATTTTAGCTGCATGATCTTTGGCTATTTTACTTAGTCTCCTGGAGCCTCAGTTTTTTATAAACAAAAGTAATGATACTATCTATCATATAAAAGCTGTTTTGGGGAAAAAACTATTATAACTATTCATGGGTATACTCTACTATGCCCAGCATAGCACCTACTATGGGTGCTCAATAAAATTTGTTGAATAAATATTGCAAATTCTTAACTGTTAGTCTAGATTTTAATGTTATGTACTGTTTGTTTTTTGAATATAGAGGAAATTTCTATCTCTGGCAGTGATAACACTAACTACACACGTTTATATATCCTTGAATAGTAACTAGTACTGCACAGACAGATGATTAACAGATATTGGTAAAACCAAACCGATTTTCTTCTCGCGTATCTGCATAAATTAACTAGTCACTTAAGAGATTTCTTTCATATAAGCACTTACAAAGTGGAAAACAAATATTAATTTTAAAAATCAATTAGCTTTATTAAAAGAAAAAGTTATCTAAAAATCTCAAACCTGGAAGAAAAAAATATTATAAAAACTACTAGGGGCACAGTGCACAAATTCATGCACCTTGAAAGGAACTGTGGGCTGTGAGGCTGCAGTGGGCACAGGGGCGGGTCTTGGCCCATCCTCTGTGCCCCAGCCCGGCCCTTCCTGCCGTGGCTCCTGGCCCGGTCTGCTGGCAGCCCTGCTCCTGCTGTTCCGAGGCACTAACAGCGCCGGCCTCGCTTGCACCTGCTGACGGTGCAGAGCAATTGGGGACAATGCCAGCAATTGGTGCGAGTGGGACCAGCGCCGTCAGCAGATGCGAGCAGCGGCTGCTGCCCCGATAGCTCCTTAGGAGCAGGGGGAGATGGAGAAGGCCCTAGGGGTGATTGGGACCGGCAGCCACTGCTCGCACCCGCTGATGGAGCCAAGTGATCATGCCTGGTGTCGGCAGCAGGTGCAAGCCGCAGCTCTGGCGCCTGCTGCAGGTGCAAGCAGGGCCAGCACCGGCAGCGGGTGCAAGTGGCAGCTGCCAGCACCAATCACCCATTGGGAGCAGGGGGAGGTGGAGAAGCCCTGAGGGGAGATTGGGGCCGGCAGCCATCACTCACACCTGTTGACAGCACTGAGTGATCGGGGCCAGCGCTGGGTGCTGGCTGCGGGTGTGAACAGCAGCTCTGGCACTAGCAGCGGGTGTGAGTGGGGTTGGCGCTGGCGGGAGCAAAGAATTTTCAGTAACCACCAGAGATTCGCCCGGATGACAGCGACCAGAGTGCCGCCTGGGTCTGGCACCCCCGCTCACCATCCTGCCGTAGCAGACGCCTGCCATGTTCCACACGTGCCCCATGGTGGTCAGCACACGTCATAGCGACCAGTTGTGTGGTTGCTCCACTGTTTGGTCTATTTGTATATTAGGGTTTTATATATATAGACAGATATACTAGAGGCCTAGTGCACGGATTCATGAACCGGTAGGGTCCCTCAGTCTGGCGTGCGCCCTCTCACAATCCAGGACCCCTAGGGAAATGTCGGATTTCAGGTTTCAGCCTGATCCCTGCAGGCCTGCGGAGATTGGGCCGAAACTAGCGTCCAACAACCTCTGAGGGATGTAGTAGTGTGCGAAGCAGCAGGTGGCCGGGGAGGAGCCCGAGCCTGGACTGGGCGCTGTGCCGCTTCTGCTCATCCTGGCCTCGCTGTGCCTGTGGTTGCTGCTCAGTAGCACTGCTGCGGAGGTGGGAGAGGCTTGCGCCGCTGCAGCTGTGCTACCAGCCGTGAACCTGGTGTCTGGTGCCCGTCGGTTAGCTGAGCGGTGCTCCTGCTGTGGGAGCACACTGATCACCAGAGGGCAGCTCCTGCATTGAGTATCTGCCCCCTGGTGGTCAGTGCACGTCATAGTGACCGGTTGACCATTCAGTCGACCAGTTGTAATGGTCGCTTAGGCTTTTATACATATAGATATACTCAGTCCAGAATATTACTCCCATAGTAGATCTGCTATTAACTTTTGAAAAACTTATGTAACTCCTGCAATATAGTATTTTATATACTATTATTAAAATGAATAAAACAGAATATTTCTAAAAGGTAACTTGATATGTAACAAATGTGGTTAAAAATGTGAACAGCAGATTAAGGGAGGAGTGAGCCCCTATAACTCTACCTAATAAAGAGGCTATATGCAAATTGACCATCACTCCAACACACAAAATGGCCGCCCCCATGGCGTCAAAGATGGCTAGCAGGGGAGGACAGTTGTGGGCGATCAGGCCTGCAGAGAGGGCAGTTAGGGGTGATCGGGCCTGCAGGGGAGGGCAGATGGGGGGACCAGGTCTGCAGGGAGGGTAGTTAGGGGTGACCAGACCTGTAGGGGAGGGCAGTTGTGGGGGACTCAGGCCTGCAGGGGAGGGCAGTTGGGAGTGACCAGGCTGGCAAGGGAGGGCAGTTAGGGGTGACCTGGCCAGCAGGGGAGGGCAGTTGGGGGTGACCAGGCCGGCAGGGGAGGGCAGTTAAGGTTAATCGGGCTGGCAGGGGAGCAGTTAGGCGTTGATCAGGCTGGCAGGGGAGTGGTTAGGTGCAATCAGGCAGGCAGGCAGGCGAGCCGTTGGGAGCCAGCAGTCCTGAATTGTGAGAGGGGTCCCAGATTGGAGAGGGTGCAGGCTGGGCTGAGGGACACTCGCCCTCCCTGTGCACCGGGCCTCTAGTTAGTATATATTCTAACATGAAGAGCTAAAAAGAACAATACATACATCTTGGGAAAATATACGATCTCTAGCTCTCTGGTACTCTTCTTCTCTTTCTTCTATAGATTTGCTTCTTCTGTCATCTTTCAAACGTATTCTTATCTAAAGAAAAGAGAACAATTAATTCTTGGGAAAATAATCTGCTGGTATAAGTCCTGCACATATAAAAAATGCTCTAATTGTGCTAAATTACCTGGTTATCATCTTTGTCAAAGCTAGAGTTATCTCTCTTGAGGATATATCTTTTCTGAAAGTCTTCACCTTTATCATCCTTAATATGTTCATTGAATTTCTGATCAGGTCTAAAAAAAGAAAAGCAAGGGTACAAAATAGATAATATACAATATTTACAGAAAGGGTAAATATAACATTTAATGAAAAGCAATAGAAGTGATAAAAGTTACCACTCACTGGTGCTATTAATAGATAATTATATTATTTTATTAACGCCTCATAATAATCTTCCAAGAAAATATTAACTATCCCATGTTATTTGTGAAAGGCCATATGAAATACAGTGAGAACTCTGGAATCAGACTGCTTGGGTTCAAAACTTAGCTTTACCAATTTAGTTGCTTTGGGACTTACACAAGTTACTTAACTTTCATATTCCCTAGTTTCCTCATTTGTAAATGGGAATTATAGTCTACCTACTTCACAGAGTTATGCTGAACATGAATTGATAGAGAACACTTAAAACAGTAAAAGTTTGTTATTATTATAAATACTACTTAGAAATCAGGTTCAGATGCCTTAAGTAACCATCCAAGGTCAAAGGGCAAGTCCATGACTGAGCCATAGTTGGAGCCTGCTATGTAAGACCCAAAGACTATATGTCCTCTTTGCATTGCCTCCTCTAAATATAAGAAAAAAATTCTAGGACAAAATAAAAGTATACAGTATCATGTTACACTCCTACAATACCTGGTTTAGTGTTATATAATTGAAAGTAATAAAATATTTGTGGCTGCCTGAACAGTGTAGCTCAGTGGTTGAGCGTTGACCAATGAACCAGGAGGTCACAGTTCGATTCCCAGTCAGGGCACATGCCTAGGTTGATGGCTCAATCCCTAGTAGGGGGCATACAGGAGGCACCTGATCCATGGTTCTCTCTCATTGATGTTTCTATCTCTCTCTCCACCTCTCCCTTCCTTTCTCTGAAATCAATGAAACAAATTTAAAAAAAATATACTAAGGACCACACCAAGACACATCATAATTAAAATGCCAAGAGCAAAAGACAAAGAGAGAATCTTAAAAGCAGCAAGAGAAAGACAGTCAGTTACCTACAAGGGAGTACCCATACGACTGTCAGCTGATTTCTCAACAGAAACTATGCAGGCCAGAAGAGAGTGGCAAGAAATATTCAAAGTGATGAATAGCAAGAACCTACAACCAAGATTACTTTATCCAGCAAAGCTATCATTCAGAAGTGAAGGTCAGATAAAGAGCTTCACAGATAAGAAAAAGCTAAAGGAGTTCATCACCACCAAACCAGCATTATATGAAATGCTGGAAGGTATTAAGAAGAGGAAGAAGAAAAAGGTAAAGATACAAATTATGAACAACAAATACACATCTATCAACAAGTGAATCTAAAAATCAAGCGAATAAATAATCTGATGAACAGTATGAACTGGTGATTGTAATAGAATCAGGGACATAGAAAGGGAGTGGATTGACTATTCTTGGTGGGGAAAAGGGTGTGGAGGATGTGGAAGAGACTGGACAATAATCGTGCACCTATGGATGAGGACAGTGG